>NC_056739.1:564206937-564506937 GCF_019279795.1 Protopterus annectens | reverse complement strand
CACTTGTCCTCGGCTTACTAATTCGTATTACTTCCCTCAAATCTACACTTCAACCCACAGCTATTATACAACTTTTCCTCTATGCAATGACAAACCATTAAACAATTTCCATAATATATCGCCCAGCCTACTTAAATACCATTGCATTCATTTATCAAAATTAAAAATATTGCCCTATATCACCATAACTAAAACTATCTACCACTATCTACCAACCTATAACAAAAAAAAAAAAAATTCTTCCAAAACACTCTGTTAACTACCAAAACAGAATATCCCTATGTGGTGACATCCACCCCACCCTGGGTCCCTCAAACATAACTACATTCAAAACAAAGTAAACTGGAACACAAGTGTAAAATCCAACTGTCCACAAAGCAATACACTTGAGGAAATCAGGCTCAGCTCACGATACAATAGAGTTTATTTGATCCACAAAAATAACGCTCTTAACGCATATAAAAAATAGTACTTTTTCGATTAACTGTCTTCTTCAGAAAGCAAGAATGCACACATTAAACATACACCTCCCTCCTTTTATACGCCCTAGGCATTAATTATCTATAAATTAATTAATTAATTAAAATGAAATAAGCAGCAGTTTAACCTCTTACAGACCCAGAAGGAAATATATAAAAATAAATAGCTTATTTGTAATATCAGCAAAAAATAAAACATACACATATAAAACATTTCAAAATTTCTGAGTGTATATGTGAAAACAAAATCTATCCAAGTTTATAACTGTATTTATAATAATGTTTTTCTAAAAGCCATCTATGCTTATACATTATAAAATCTTCCAAGGAGCTTGTAAATTGCACTATAAACTAAAAACAGCGCCATCTGGTGTTGGTGAAAGTTCTAAGCATCTAACAAAAGTTAATAATATATATATATATATATATATATATATATATATATATATATATATATATATATATATATCTATATATATATATATATATATATATATATTAAAACCTAACTACATATAAATATTCACAATATTTATACATATAAATTAAATATTATTACAAATAAGCTATTTATTTTTATATATTTCCTTCTGGGTCTGTAACAGGTTAAACTGCTGCTTATTTCATTTTAATTATTTAATTAATTTATAGATAATTAATGCCTAGGGTGTATAAAAGGAGGGAGGCGTATGTTTAATGTGTGCATTCTTGCTTTCTGAAGAAGACAGTTAATCAAAAACGTACTGGTTTTTATATGCGTTAAGAGCGTTATTTTTGTGGATCAAATAAACTCTATTGTATCGTGAGCTGAGCCTGATTTCCTCAAGTGTATTGCTTTGTGGATAACTACATTCAACCTAACTCTCCCTTCTAAAGACCTACCCTTGGCAACCATAAACATTAGTATCTGTAACAAAATTACAGACTTCCATGCTTGTCTGTAACAAAACACCCCTGACATCCTAGCAGTCACTGACACCTGACTAAAACCCCAAATCCAAGATACTGGAATAACACCCTCAGGTTGTAACATACTAAGGAATGATAGAAACAACAAAAAAGGAGGTGAGGTATTCTTAATCTATGCTAACTCTTTCAGAATACTAACCTTCCAGAAAACACTCAGATCATTTTCAAGTAACACATTTAAACAGCTATGCATAGTTAGTCTATATATCTCACCAGGACAAAATATCCAAACCACTGAGGACATCCTCACTTGGATGTCAGAAAATATCTGCAACAAAACTATTATTATGGAAAACTATAGACATAAATGGGCAAGATTTAATAACAGACTCCCCAACAAATACCATAACCTCTACAAGTTCACTCAGCTCATCACCAACCCTATCCGAATGCTGAACAGCAAGACTTCAGGAGCCATCCTTGACTGGATCTTAGTCTCAGATCCACTTAAATACTCAAAACAAAGACCCTACCCAATATACTCAGCTGCTACTTACCCATTTTTAACTTATAGATCCACTCCACATATATCCAAATCTCAAAGTACAGTTGTGCACTCTTACCATAAATGTAGATGCTCGAGTGTATTCACTGTTGCAGTCATCACATTTGGGTTATCCCTGCCAGGGTAGCCCTTGGCTGGCCCGAATACCAGAGGCTTAGTATTTCTGCATCCGTTACTGTCGCTCCAGGACTGACATCAGACACCATTACATCAGTTTTCCTTGCCCTGACCTGTCAGAAGCACCCAAGTAGGGGCCAGGTTCTGGTGGAAGGACCTCACTAGTAGAAAGTAAATACCAATATGTCCCTTGTAAGGAAAGAGAAGAAAGGGGGATGGAGGGAGGGAAACCAAGACTGCAACAGTGAATACACTCAAACATCTACATTTATGGTAAGTGCACACAACTGTACTATGTTCTTTGCATTTCACTGTTGCAGTCATCACATTTGGGTTGACTCCCACAGCTGAGAAAATGGGTGGAGGTAGTCAAGGAAACTAGGGGCTGGCTAGGATGCCTTGCAAGACTGCAGAGGCAAACCCTGCCCTCGATCTGGAGAAGAGAGGCAGGTGGTAATGTTTGGAAAAAGTGTGAACAGATGTCCAGGTGGCAGCCTCAAGGATGTCCCTGCTGGGGACTCCTCTGAGGAAAGCTGCAGAGGTGGAGGCTGCTCTGGTGGAGTGAGTCCTGACCCCCTTGGGGAGAGGCTTTCCATGTTGTTCATAGCAGAAATGGATGCAGTGTGCTATCCATTTGGAAATGGTTTGTTTGGAGATGGCTTTGCCTTCTGCCCCTGTAGCAAAGCTAACTAGCAATTGATCAGACTTTCTGAAGGATTTAGTCCTGTCTAGGTAGAATCTGATATGTCTGTGCACATCTAGAGAGTGTAGGATCCTTTCCCCCTTGTTCTGGGGATTAGGAAAAAGGTGGGCAAATGAATTGATTGGTTGAGAGCCACAGTGGACACCACCTTGGGCATGAAGGATGGGTTATTTCTGAGGGATACCCTGTCAGCATGGAAGATGATGAAGGGTTCCACAGCCACGAGTGCTTGCAGCTCGGAGACTCTTCTGGCTAAAGTGATGGCCAGAAGGAAAGCTATATTCCAGGAGAGAAATTTCAGCTCTGCAGAGAAGGTGGTTTGAAAGGGGGCAGGGAGAGCTTTTCCAACACAAAGTTAAGGTCCGAAGCTGGGGTTGGTGCTCTTCTGGGTGGCTTGAAGTTGTTAGCCCCTTTTAGGAACTGTGTGATCAAAGGGTGTGAGAAAAGGGGCTGCTCAGTGGGGAGATGACCAGAGATAGCAGAGGCATGAACTTTTATACAGGAGAAAGAGATGCCACTGTGTAGTAGGTCAGCTAATAATCCAGGATGACAGGGAGGGAGGGGGGGCTGTGCCATATTGGCTCCCTTAGCCTGGATCCAGGTGCAGAATTTTTTCCATTTGTTAGCATAAGACTTTCTCATGCTATGGCTTCTTGTCTCAGGTATAACATCTAGAACCTTACTGAGGTTGGCAAATTGATCTGGGGTTTGGGAATAAGCCAAGCTGCTAAACTGAGTGTCTGCTGTTGGGGATGCATGATTTCTCCTTCCCTCTGGGTCAGGAGGTTTGGAATCTGAGGAAGATGCCATGGTGGCATTGGGGACAGGCTGCAAAGCAGGGGGTACCAGTGCTGGTGAGGCCAGTCTGGTGCTATAAGAATTGTCCTTGGTTTTTCCTCCATTATTTTCAGTAGTACCCTGGGGATGACAAGTAGTGGAGGAAAGCCACAGACTGACAGACTGACCCAGGGGAAGGACAGGGCATCCACTTTTCAATCATGCAGTGATGCTCCCTGGTGCAGAATTTGCTGAGCTGATGGTTGGTGTGGGAGGCAAAGAGGTCGACCTTCAGGGTGTCCCATTTCTGAGTTATTAGGGTGAAGGTTCTTCTGTTGAGTTGCCACTCGTGTGGGTCCAGATGACTTCTGCTTAATTGATCTGCCAGATTGTTGAGAGAACCTGGAAGGAATTGTGCTACAAGGTGCAGTTGCATTTCAAAGGCTGTGTGCCAAAGGGTCATGTCCAGCCTGCATAGAGGGTAGGAGTGAGTCCCTCTCTGCTTGTTGCTATACCTCATCACAGTGGTGTTATCTGTTTTGATCAGGAGAGCTCCTGGGGAGAGAAGGGTCTTGAAAGCTATCAAGGCATGCTGGACAGCCATCATCTCTTTTTGGTTGATGTGCAGAGGGATTTGCTGTGGGCTCCACTGACCCTGTATGCACCTGCCATCCAGGTGTGCACCCCAAGCATAGTTTGATGCATCTGTGTTGAGGGTCTGGGCAGCGGGGGGGGGGGTGGTGAGAAGGGTAGTCCCTTGTTTTGGGAGCATACTGTTCCCCACCAAAGAAAATCTTTTCTGAGGCAAGAAATTATACGTATAAGAGTCTCCAGGTCTTGAGAGTGTTGACATCAAAGGCTTTTTTGGTACCAGTGAAGTTTCCTCATACGCAGTGTGGCATGTGGAATGAGTAGTATGCAAGATGCCATGAACCCCAGAGCTTGCAGGATCTTCCTTGCAGATAACTGTGATCTGGTGGCTAGTTGAAAGAAGTAGTTTGTCAGGAAAATTTGTTTTTCTGGTGTAAGGAATGCCATCTGGGATGCTGTGTCCAGGTTTGCTCCCAGGAAGATAATTCTTTGGGTGGGCACTTGTTTGGATTTCTTTTTGTTGATTGGTACCTTAAGGAGGTTAGCAGGGTCTTTACAAATGTCAGGTGCTTGAGCAGCTTTTCCTGGCTGTATACCTGAATAAGGCAGTCATCTAAGTATGGGTAAATCTAGATATTCCTTTGTCTGCTAAAGGCAATGGCCAGAGACAGACATTTTGTGAAAACTCTGGGAGCAGTAGATAAGCCAAAGGGAAGTGCAGAGAACTGAAAGTGTTGAGATCCTTCCCTGAAACAGAGATTTCCTGCATGATTCCTTGATAGGAATGTGGAGGTAGGCCTCTTTTCGATCTAGGGTGGCTAACCAAGCGTCCTTGGAGAGCATGGGTAGCAGCTGCTGGAGGGTGAGCATTTTGAATTTTGGGATCACCAGGAAGGTGTTTAGAATAGATACAGCAAGGATAGGGTGCCAGGCGCCCTCTTTTCTAGATACCAGAAAAAGCCTGCAGTAGAAACCTTGTCATATCAGTTCTGCAGGAACGTGCTCTACTGCCCTCACAGAAAGCAGGGAAAGGATTTGCTTTTGAGCCTCTGCCCACTGGTTTGGAGGTAGATCTGGGAACTATCTTGGGGTTGGAAGGGTGTGGAAAGAAAATTTATATCCCTGAGACACTATGGTGAGAACCCAGTGGTTGTTGGTAATGGTGGCCCAGGTGCTTGCATGAAAGGAGAGTTTTCCTCCTAGGGGTAAGTGAAGGTGGGCAGAGGGAGGGGGTAGGGGAGGTGAGTCATTGTGAGTTCTTACCATAAGGGGGTAGCTTAGAACTCCCTGGTTTTGAAGTGGAGGTAGTTCACTACTTAGATCTCTGCATTCACTGTGGCTGCTGTCGGGGGGGGGGGTCTAGTTACCTGGGGCCCAGGCTGGACTGGCTTAGTATGAGCAGGAAAGGATCAGTGCTTGGTGGGACAATGCCTGCTGAACCTGGGTGGCTGGACCTGTAAGAAATCCTTAATTGTCTGCATAGATTTTGCTTTTTCTTCTATCTTTTTTAAGACCTCTTCTGCCTTAGTACCAAATAAGTTGTCTTTGTGCAAGGGAGCATCCAACAATTTAGATTTGACATGGTCTGGCAGGGGATGTTCCTTATGCCATGCATGCCTTCTAATGACAGAACCAGTGACTGCTGCCCTGCAAGAAGCTTCTAAGAGATCAAAACAGCAGTGCAAGATGTGTTTAGTTACTTGACATGCAAAATGCATTTGGAAATTTTAGAATATGGAACTAACAATTTATTGCCCTGATAGCAACAGTAGCTGAGGTGCATACTTTTTTACCCCATCTGTTTAGTGCACGGGAATCCCTGTCTGAGGGGGTGGAATTCTTAGCAGAGGTTGCTTTAATCACGTTAGGCCCTTGAGAAATTACCGCAGGGTCAGCAGTAGGATTTTCAAAAAATAAATTTGTGAGAGTCAGGGACTCTATAGTACCTGTCTGATTTTCTGGGTGCAGGATGGATGGTGTCAGGAGTCGAGCTGGATTCCATGAAAACATCCTCCACCCACAACATCCAGGCCAAAGGTCTGTGATGTGGAAGATCTAAGAATTCCCTGAGTCTCTTTTTAGACTGAGGGTAGTCTTGACTATCCCATTGGAAATGCTGCCTTAAGATATGAAGGGTTTCCCCAAAGGAAAAATCCTCTAGGGGAGAGGCTGAAGGGATGGAATCCTCTGTATCAGAATCCTCATAAGTAGAGATGGGTTGCATGTCTTCATATTCAGATGCATCAGAGTCATCAGACTCTTGTTCTGACAAAACACAGGTGATAGATCTCTTTTCCTTTTGGAAGGGGTAGCTTGGCTTCCCCTGATCAGCATGATAAGGTCTTGCACCATTTTAAGGGTTTGAGACTGAGGCAAGGAAGCAGGTGCCTGAAGAGTGGGTCATCGGTTTCTTGGGTGTGGTTCATACCCTGGCCCTAAGAAACTCGGTTGTTTTCAAAAGAACGGTAGTCATGAAAGAAGACATTGGTTTGTGTTGAGAATCGGTAGTGCGAAGGACTTCCTTGGAAGCCGGTGCCTGCTCAGCGGCTCCAGACCCATCCAAGGTAGAGACGACTGCAGGATTCTTAGTCGAAGAAGAGTTTTCCGGCATACCGACCTCCAAAAGTCTTGGTAGCAGCCTGGGAATCCACCGAACCGGGCATCAGGGGCTGTGAAGGTGCCTCACTGAAGACCGGAGAACTGTTGACTAGCTTAACAGAAGCATCATCAGTAGGTTTGGACCTGTGAGGCCTGTCCCTGTCTTTATCTTTACATTTTTTTGGAAGATCTGCTGTCGGATGGCTTACTGACGCCATATCGGAATTCGAAGACTGTAATCGAAAATATCTAGCTACAATAAGGGCCCAATGATGGATAGTTCTGGCGGTGAACAAAGCACAGAAGTGACAACAGGGGAAATAGCGGTCTGGGCCTAAACAAGTGATGCAGTAAGAATGAAAGTCTCGGTGTGGTATTTGCTTTCCACAGGCGAGACAATTAACTTTTTCTGACATTGGTTAGTTCAAGAAAAAAGGATCCCCAATGGGGTACTTAGCTTTAGGAGACTTCAACTTCAGTTCGGTAGACAAAACTCAGGTAGCTGCCGACCAGCACTCATATGAACTGCTTCTGCTTCAGGCTCCATGGCAAGAACGACTGATGTAATGGCATTGGCTGCCTTACTTTATACTACTGATGACCTGACATCAGTCCTGGAGCGACATCATCCGACGCAGAAATACTAACCTTCTGGTATTCGGGCCGGCTGAGGGCTACCCTGGGTAGGGATAACCCAAATGTGATGACTGCAACAGTGAAACATGAAGAACATCGACAAAGCCACCAAAAACCTAAAACATTTTGATCAACAAGAATTTATCAACAGTCTAAAACTCTCAGACTGGCGCCCACTAAAAATTCTCCCACCGGATGATGCCATATACAATTTTAACAAGATATTTGTAGACACTCTCTACAACTTCGCCCCTCCTCGTACTAAAAGATTAAAATCAAACCGCAGTCCCTGGCTAACAAAGGCCACTAAACAACTCCAACAAAGGGATAAGGCCTGGAAAGAATGGCATAAAAACAAAAATGAATGTAAGAGTTACAAAACAAAGCTAAATAGTTAGTACGTTCTGACAAAAGAAATTATTTCTCTAACCAATTAACTAACCATAGAAACAACCCAAAACAATTCTGGAAAAACATCACTAGATTTACAGGTTCATAAATGTTTACTAGGCTAATGACAAGGGCCTATTTAAGCCTAACCATGCAGCCCAAATCTCTGACAAATTCTGATACCCTTGATAGGTGTAAGCATGGGCCTGGGATATGAACCATTTACAGGTTACCTTTGTCCATTAGAGATATAGGTGCCAAACCAGAGATGAATTTCTGGTTTCCCATCCAATTGCCAAGTTGCACTTGAATTGGGTTAGGGAGGAACTCTGCTTCACATGGATGGGGAGACTGTTCCAGAGACATGGTAGTCTCTGGGATGCATACCTATCTCTCCAGCAGGTCCTATTTATATCACAGGCAAGGGTTAAGTCTTAAGAATGGCTAATTCTGGTGCTGTCTGTCTTACAGATATGCAGGAGGTCCATCAGATTGGGGTTTGACAATGCCCTGTATGACAGGCATAAATCTCCCCTCCAAAGCCTGTAGGAGACACAATACAGGGATAGGGCCTTGGGCGGTCTGCATAGGACATTTTACTTATGCCCTGTATTCTATAAGTGAGAAGCCTCTGTGGATGTTCCAGTTGTTGGATATGCCTGGTTAGGTGCATACCAAAGGGGGCACTGTACTCAATGATAAGTCTGATGAATGCTGAATACAGTGGAACAATGACTTCCTTGGACCTAGACACCATACCTTTGTTTATAAGTTGCACAACATAGAATGATTTCCTCACCACTCTAGGCACATGATGGTCATAGGCTAGACTGCTATCTATGTGTGTCCCTAAGTCCCTGACTACTGGGTCAACTCTAAGGGATGTGTTGTCACTATGATAGTTACCAGGGATGGATGACTTCCCAAAGGATACTATTATGCATTTCTTGGCATTTAGTTTTAGTCCATGGCTCTGACACCAGCTGTTTGTCTATGTCAGCCCCTACTGGAGAACATTTGTGTCAGTGTGAGATAAAATGACAACTTCTAATTGGCAGTCATCTGTAAATTTAGTCAGCCAGAGACCACTGACATTGGCCTTGACTTCTGAGAAGTAAATGCCAAAAAAGGAGTGGTCCAAGGACGAATCCCTGAGGGACTCCATTTGTGACTGGCTCTTTGTAGTGGTGGACTCCCAAATTCTAACTTCCTGGGTCCTGTCTGTGAGCCAGTTGGCTATCCACCGGGTGACATATGGGTTTGTACCAAACCTCCTGAGTTTGTCAACAATGCCCGAGTGGGGTATTGTGTCAAATGCATTGGCCAGGTTAAGGTAGGCAGTGTGAATGATTTTGCCCATATCCATTGCTTGGATGGACCAGGTTGAGTAGGCATAATCTGCCCTTGATGAAACCAAACTAGGTGGAGTCCAGTGTCTGGAGATTTATTATATCTCTGTTGATCATCTCCATGATAATTCTTTCCATGGCTTTACATATAAGACTAGTGAGACTTATGGGTCTGTAGTTTCCAGGGTATGTAGATGGCCCACCTTTGTGCAATGGGATGACAGTTGCCATTCTCCATTCATGAAGCAAGAAACCTGTTTGGAGGCTACAGTTAAACAGTAATTCCAGAGGACCTGATAGGTCATGTTTAATGGCACTTAGATGGCATCCTGGGATATTGTCTGGGTCCACTGATGCAGTGTTCTTGGCCTTAGAGAGAGCACTAAGGACCTGCTCCCTAGTGATAGTAGGGGGATTTTTATTTGATGACATTTCCTGAGGGAAGGTTGAGGGGGGAGAGAGGTGTAAAGTTGGAGCTGAATTTATCAGCCAGGAGGTTTGCTATGTCTTCTGGCTCAGTATAGATGGCTCAATTTACAATGAGCTCTGCACAGAATTGTGTATTGTCTTTGAGGTTGTGGACATAGTTAAAGAATGCTTTCTGGTTGCCTTTAGCCTGGGAGGCCAACACTAAACTCCTTACCCCTGGCACCAAACAAAACCCATCAGCATGCCCAGAAAAAAAACACCTTAGCAAATAGCCACTATGCTCAATTCATATTTTATAAATAGCATACACAAATTAATCAGACTCCTCTTCCTCTACCCACACCTTAACTTCCTTCCCCCATCCTCCTCTACCCCACAAATGCAGCCCTCACTTAGAAAGATCCTCTCCTCCCCAAAGACAATTCTTCTTCCTCCTCACCAAGGCAATATTACACCATCTAGCCCCTTCTCACTACAACCAGTACCAACCAGAGAAATTCATAGACTTCTCAGAAAATTAAAACCACGCTCTTTCTCCTCTGATGACCTCCCACCAGAATATTTAAAACTCACTGCTGAGGCCATAGAATATCCCTAAGCATTCTGATTGACCACTCGGTTACAGAATCCTATGTCCCCAACCTCTGGAAAAAAATGCATCACCACCCCACTTCACAAAGGAGGTAACTCCAATGAACCATCTATCACCCAGTTTCTATCCTCTCCCCACTATCCAACCTTCTCAAAAAATCCATACATAAACAATTACTTCACTACCTCACAAACAACTATCTACTCACCCCCCCAACTCAACATGGCTTTCCCCCTTCACACAACACAAGCACTGTACTTATCTTCTTCAATGGGTGCTGTGCAGACATCCATCAACTCTGGTAGTATTACTTCTGTACTACTGCTAGATCTGTTGAAGCCTGGTTAACAGAATCAGAACTACTCCTTAATGCCAAAAAAAAAGGTTATATCTTATCATAATGTTCCATCTGTGTTGTAGATCTTCACTAATCCTTGACTGTGGGGGGCCATTTATTTCAGCTCGTGCCTCCTAAACTCTCCAGCCAGGCTTTTACCCATAATGTTCCTTTCACAATTATGTCAGACTGAGTTTGCCAAAATTGGTGGCAGACTTATATGCAATAATAAAAAAAGATCAGATATGTGTTTGTAATAAGAAGTCAGTCCTGAAAGAATTCAATTCACTAAAAGTCTCAGGTTGAGGGATGGAGGTGGAATGTCATGGATTAGTGAAGATTGACAACACAGATGGAACGCTAAGGTAAGACATAACTTCTTTATCTGATGTTGTGTCAATCTTCATGTAATCCTTGATGGTGGGAGAGACAGTCCCCAGCTACATGAATCTTGGGAGGTCTCACTGAAGAATATTCTTGAGCACCATCGAACAGAATGGTGCCTGTCCCCTTGGAGACCTGATCATGTTTGTAATGAGTGATAAAGGTATGAGGTGAAGCCCAAGTAGTAGCTGCACAAATGTAATCTAAAGAAGCTCTGGCATGAAGAACTGTGGAAGTTGCCACTGTTCTAGTTGAATGAGCTTTGACAGGGCATGAAGGATGCAGTCCTTTCGATTGATAAATAAATGTAATACACTTTCTAAGCCATTTTGCCAAGGTAACCTTTGAAATTGGACTGCCTAAAGAAAGGGAAGAAAAGGACACAAACAATTGATCCGATTTTCTAAAGTATTTTGTTCTGTGAAGGTAAAAATGTAACTGTCTGTGAATGTCTAATACATGTAGCGAGTACTCCCCTTTGTTAGAAAAAACTGGGGAAAAAGACTGGAAGCTGAAGTGTCTGATTGATATTAGATTCTGAGACTACTTTTGGTAAAAAGGAAGGATTAGACCTGAGGGAACTTCTGTCCTTGTGAAAAATGATATAGAGTGGTCTGCAGGATAAATCTTGGAGTTCAGATACCCTTTTTGGAGATGTGATTGACACTAAATATAAAGTCTTCCATGACAGGAACTTTAAGTCGCAGGTAGCCGATGGTTCAAAAGGAGATAAAGTAAGGGACTGAAGAACTAGCAATACATCCCAGGGAGGAAAGGGTTCCTTAAAAAGGAGTCTTTAACATTAGAACTCCCTTTAAAAAGGCTTTACAAAGTTTGTGAGACATTAGGGATGATCCTTCGAACCCTATGTGGACGTTCGAGATTGACGCTAGATGAACATTAATTGTTGAGGTTGAAGAACCAGACTGATAGAGAGCAGCTAAGAAGTCCAAAACTTTATGAACAGGAGTAGTATAAGGGTCAAGTTCATTCATAATGGCCAAATTTGCAAATTTTCCCATTTACTTTGGTAGAGTTTCCTAGTTGAAGGTTTATGATGGGCTACAATAATCTGATGGACAGGAGAGGAGAGGGATGCATGTCTGGCAATCATGGGAATTAGAGAAGCCAAGCTACAAGCTTGACATGATGAAGATTCAGATGAACCAAGCCTACAGATGGACATCAGGTCCGGAGCTGGGGTCAGTATCCATGGTTCCTGAAGAAGAGGAGGCCAAAGGATATGGAACCAAACTTGTCGAGACCAGAAGGGGGCAATGAGGATTTTTGAGTTCTCCGACCTACTGGCTTTCTTTACAAACTGGGATATCAAGGAAGTTGGTGGAAAAGCATAGAGGAGACCAGGGAGCCAATTGTGGAGAAAAGCATCTCTGGGTGACTCCCCCAATGGGGGGATTAGGGCAAAGTAACTGCTGCCTTTGTTGTTTAAGGTGCACACAAAGAGATCGCAGCAAGGTTGGCCACAGTGATGAAAAATTTATTTCGCCACCGCAGGGTTGAGAGTCCACTCACGAGGCATAAGGATGGTTCTGCTCAGTTTATCTGCTATCACTTTCGTGCTCCCCAGAATGTGCATTGCTGTGAGAAAGCGGTTGGAAGAAACTGCCCATTGCCAATATCTGAGGCTTCTCGGCACAATAGGCAAGATTTGGTTCACCCTTGTTTGTTAATATACCAAACTACTATATGTTGTCCATTTGAATTGCTACTGTTCCCAGAGGAAGGGCATCTTGGAATGCTTGCAACGCTAACAGCTCTGTCCTCATCTTTAGAACACTAATGTGCAATCTTTAGAACACTAATGTGCAAGTTGGCCTCTAGTTGGAACCACGTGCCTTGGACTGTCCTTCCCAGATAATGCCCCCCACCCTATCTGGGAAGCATCCGTGGTTACTATGGCTTGGGGTTGGGGAAGAATGAAAGGTCGTCCCAATAGAATATAATCAGAATGGAGCTACCATGAAAGATCCTGTTTGTAGTGATTAGTAATCACCATTAGGTAAAACATTGGCTGATGTTATCAGAGACCACTGGGAGGCAAGTAACTATTGTAAGATTCTCATGTGATACCTTGCTAGGGGGACAAGAGTGAATGACGCTGCCATCAAGCTTAATGCTTGTAGGACTAATCTGGTTGGAACCCTGCTGTTTTGGGTAATTTGTCTGTTCTGGGATCTGATTCATTGAAGTCTTTCTAGTGGAAGAGAAGCAATCTTTGTAACAGTGTCTAACCAGGCTCCGATGAACTCTAATCATTGCAAAGGGTGGAAATTTGACTTTTCATAATTTATTGTGATGCCTAGAGATGCACAAATATGCAGAGTGTAGTCTCTTCCCTGTTCTAACTGACATCTGGTAGTAGCAGTGAGGAGCCAGTTGTCTAGGTATGGACATAATTGAAAACCTTGCAGTCTGAGATGAGCCACAACCACTCCCATGCATTTGGTAAACACTCTGGGGGTTGAGATGAGTCCAAAGGGCAGTGCTCTGCAATGGAAATGACTGACTCCCAGCCGGAAGTGCAGGAACCTCCTTGGAGCATTATAGAGCACATCTAGTCACCTTTTTCCAAGAATGGAAGTATCCACTGTACCGAGACCATCTGGAATTGGGTTTACTGAACTGCCTTGATGAATTTGCTGAGATCCAAGATGGGTCTCCAGTCCACTGTTTTTTTGAGCACTAAAAAGAACCTTGAGTAAAAAAAACTCTCACTACAGAGAGTTGTCCCAACAGTCCTGACAGGCTCCTCCCACAATGCTAAGAGTTAAGAAGAATCTCGTCACAAAAAGCTAACCCCTAACACAAATAGACAGGGGTGTATTCTAAACCAAGGTCCACCTCTAATAACCTCACATTCATTCAAAAAGACAACTCCATCGAATAATGCTAAAAGAACAGGGTCTAAGAAGCTACAGGGAGAAAGGGGTCCACATGCAAACTCCTCTAGGTCTCAATGGCCAGGGAAGAGAGGTGGGAACTAGTGAGAAGGAAAGAAGAAGACGCGCCCAGAATAAATTATAGTCAGCTCCTAAGAACATGTTCCAGGAGTGGCCTAGACCTAAAAGGACTCTGAGGCTCAGGGTTGGAATTCTGGCTTGGTTTAGGAGTGGCCTAACGGAAACAGACAATGAGAAACAGGTACCAAAGCCGTCAAAGGATGCAGAGAATGGGACCAAGAAAAATAGCAGCTTGTAAAGAGTGGCTAAGCCCACAGGACCTAAAGAAGTGGTGTCAATAGGTGAATTGCCTTGGAGTTGATCCCCTTTTTCATTGAGTGGAATGGGCTTTCAAGTTTTAGTAGGCAATTTTGTTGTCTAATTTCAAAATAAAAGGAAAAGACCTCAATTTGTCATGAATTTAATGGCATACTCAATTTGTTGACCACCTTGATCATGAGACCATAGAAGACAAATTGAGGATCAACTTTTCTGGTGTTTAAGATGTTAAGAGTACCTATTCAATTGACTTGGAACAAGAAGTATGGTAATGCTTTCAAGATAACCTAGTGAAAATCCAGGGAAATGACTGTTGTTTTCAAGAACCTAAGCTTTAGGTTAGAAGGGCAAAGATACAAGAGGCAAAAGCCTTTTTTAGTTCGCCCAAGGACAAGGTGAAAAAGAATAAAAAGTAAGAAAGGAAGAAAACTAGTTGCTTGAAGCTACATTTTTAGGAACCTAGCTGATAAGGGAGAAGGGGAAGAAGGTCTAGAAAGGCAATGTAATTTCAAGGAGGAGACAAAGGCTGCATTCTAATTAGGAAAGAAGATGAGCAAGAACTAAATCAAGGAAGGAAAAGATTCAGACTAACCTTTAGGAGGAATTCAGAAGGATCTGGAAATGCTTTCCTGTTACCTCAATAGGGAACCTTCAAAAGAGTGCAATTGAGTTAAAAATAGCCAATTTGAAGGAAATGAGTAGATTGATATGTCCCTGCATGGATAACAATTTCGGAAAATCAGAGACTGCATGAAGAACTCAAGGAAAAGATCACATAAGTTTTCCTTGTAGAAGCCTATTGAGCGTTGAGTGAAAGGAATCAAATCTTCTGTGACAAGAGAGAGGGAGAAAGTCAAGGAACCTATCTCGAAGCGAGCCAGGAAGATGAGGAAGCCTGGAAGGATTTGGAACTGGGCCGACCAGGAAAGAGGGTGATAAGAGGAGGAGCTTCTGAAACGAGGCAGCGAATGGGGGGAAGAGATCAATGAGGGCAGAGATGAGCAGTGAGAACGAAAAAGGGCTGTATAAAGTGACCACTTCTCGACTTGCTAAGGAGGGAAAAGAAATAAGATCCTTCAAAGCTGAGCTTTCTGAATTGGTAAGACCATCAAAGGGAATATCTTCTGAACTATTGAATTCACCGAAAGTTTAACTGGACTAAGAAAAGGTCTGGCCCATTGGCCTTCCTGGGGGGGAGAAGTCCACTTAAGAAAACAGAGACCACTTCAGAGGGAGTTATCAAGAAGCTGAACGCTTGAGAAACATGAGAGAATGATCTCAAATACTTGCTTTTCAGAGACCTCAATATGGAGACACTTCCGCTCGTCTGCTCAGCATATCAGTCATAGCTGGACGGTCATTACTATCTTGTTGAAGGGAAGTGATATATGAGAAATACTTGATTGCATGTCACCGGTGCATTGTTCCACAGGGTCATCTCTCTTGAAGCCTTTCATTGTGGATGTACCACTGCTTGATAATGCCCTCACCTGCAGAGGGAACGATCAGGAAGAGAGTCTTGTTATAGGTGACAAAGCGACTGAGGTGGAGTTGCAGAACATTTATGTGCAATTCCTTCCTGTTCCACTGCCATGTGCCGATCATCGATCCCTGATATGTCCCCCGACCCGATCAAGGAGGGTATGATCACCCAGGAAGGATCTGGGAGGTCCACATCCACCACTTCCAACTGGAGAGCTGGGGAGCATGCATATGACCATGAAGTTTGGTGCAAGGTGATTGACCAATTTGTAGATTCTGTGCTAATTGAAGGAGAGATGTGGTATCTGCATAAACTCTGAACCTTATGTGATTATCTGGCTAAGCTGCATGTTGGTGTTGAGAGTATAATTCCCAATTTGTTTGGAGCTGATAGTGGCTGAGAAGGGTTTGTTGTTTTGAAGATTTCTATTGGCCTTGTGAATGACCATGTTCCTAGTAGTACTTTAGCCTTTTAGACAACAGTTAGGTCTATATTTGCGCCTTACCCAGTTTTAATCAACAATAGAAACTACTGGAAACACAGTTAAAGAAAAGGAAAAACCCTGGAAGCTAGCAGGAGCCAGAAAATGGAAATCTCCTGACCCTCAGAAGGAGATAAAATCAAAGGTGCTGTGACCCAGTCATCTGGTTATGGAAACTGAAGGAATCATGAGGCCTCTGTTGAGAAGGCAGTGAACTCATGCAAGCCCAAAGAGCCGGGGGCAGTATGCAGAATCTCTGCAAAAGTAGAGGATTGATTGCAGACTGGTTTAGCAAAAATCTTTTGGCACATTGGGATCATGCAGCCCGAAAATAGGATATCCAGTTTGCTTTGCGCCCATCTTTCAAAGGAAAAAGAACCTTGCAAGGGTCTTCATCCTTGTGTCGTGTTTGGATGTCTGTTGAACCTTTGATTTATTCGAAATTTGGTTCTCTAGTTCTCCCTGGTTGAATTTTTCTTTGGAGACTGAACTGATTTTGATTTTTGAAAAGAGTTTTGAAATGATACTTTTAATCTATGGAAATTTGATTTTGTACGGCTATTTCCCTTTATCAAGGGCTAGCCAGGTGGAGACAAAAGGGGGGATTTCCCGACTCGATTTGGAGAAGAAGGGAGGGAAGCTCCTTGATGGACTGTGGGCTTTGCTCTTGGGTCAGGGTTTCTGGGACACATTGCTTCCCGGCAACTGCCCCCCGACTGCCTACGAGATGGGCCACCACCACCTTCCCCTATATTGCCCAAGCTCTGTGTCAGGTTCTAGTCCCTTGCCCTTGGCCTACCCACCACTGCTACCACCCGTCTCCCTTTATTCCCACTCCTGCTTGAACGAGGAAGTGACTTCTGCGGTCAGCCGAAGTCCCTCTTTTTTCTGGCTTCTGTCCAGGTTTCTTTCCTTCGGGCCTTTGGAGTGAGCCCATCAAAGCAATTCGGGTTGGACTCTGGTCTCGAGGTCAGTAAACCATCAGTTCAATTGAGAGAGTCTTGAGTTCCGCCAGACGGAAGAGAGTTGATCCATAAACGCCTTGCTCGCCCAGAGCGTCTTGAAAGGAGTCGTGTTAAATGGGATGGGTGGACAGGCGATCTCCACCCCCACACCCCTGCCTGCATCTCTGCTCAGCTCCATTGGAAGGGCGGGCAAAGGGGATGGAGATATGGGTAGTGAGGTTAATGGTAATGGCTAAGTGTTCATCTTGTCTTGAAACCCCGGCTAGGGGATCCCGTCCCTGATCGTACCCCTTGAAGAATCAAGGCCGCTTGAGGCTGAATGGCCAAGGTAGGTGCAGGGTATGCGATGGTAAGTTGAATGAGATCGATACATCCCTCTCATGTGAGGCAGCTACCCCCGTGGCAATTTGTTAGGTGGATGGACAGAAACTGAACTTCAGCCAGTTCCTTCTTTGTGGCAGCAGCTACCACCACGGTGGCATCAGCTGAAACTCCTTTAAAATTTGCTTGCTTGCAGGAGCTTGTGAAACTTCAGGAGGGTCTCCTGGGGAGGGGTCCCACTGGAGCAGGCACCTGTTGCCTTCTTAGCAACAACCTGAGCATGAGGGTCGGGGAAGGGGTTGGCCCATGGCCAAGGAGTCTCTCTCATAGCCTCTGGATGGACAGACGGAATGAAGAAGGGCCAATGGCCAAAATCCTGTTTCACTGTTTCAGGAATCCAGAATGTCTCTGCCTCAGACACATCTACATGGGGAACGGGGAATCACAAAATCTCGATACTCTTCTGCTGACGGAGGAGACTCGAATATGTGAATCTTACGCTTTCCTCTCTCGAGGCGGAGGGGGGGTCAGGAGGCGATCAGGGAGAGTGAGAAGGAGGGGGCCCCTGAGGAACGGGAGGGGGAGGGCCGGGCGGATGAGGGGGTGGCTCTGAGGAGGTGACCCGACTTACCCATGACCTCCCTAGAGACCCCTGCCGACTGGAGAGCTAAGTAGACCCCTAACAGGCTCCACTCCACCCCTCGGACCCCTGGCATGTGGCCGCAGGCAGGGTGTCGCTCGAACCCGCTGAGAACCCCCTCCCCCGAGAGGGTGATGGCTCGATGCCTCCGCCGCCCCTGTCCCCTCGCGACCGAAGCCGAGAAGGGCCCCGGTTCCAAGGGGAGGAGAGAACTCACCGATGAAGCCGGCGAGGGGTCTGAATGAAGCCTTCCGAGGAAAAGTATCGCGAGAGCGGGCGAACAATGTATCAACTCAAGAGAGTGAACGAGGAAAATGTTGATGCCCGGTCTCTCACGACAAAGATGAGTGAAGGGAAAAGTCTGGGGGACCGGGGCATGCATCTGATGAGCTCTCACTGATGCATCGGGGCCAGTGCCATCTATTTCAGTGACTCGACTCCTGACCCTCACAGATCCGTGAGCGACGGCCGCTCAGACGCAGGAGAGATGACCGGACTGCCTGACACAGGTGGCAGGGGATGACCTCTGGAATGAGCTCCAGCCAAGAGATGGGACCTGCTGAGATTCCTGATTGTCCGAAGGTCTGGTGGGCGACGACACGGCTGTCGGAGCTATGACTCCGGCCGGAGGGATTCTATAAGCCAACAAAAGGGTGGAGCCAGAATGTCTCCCAGAGCGGGAGCCAATAACTGAAGGATGAGGCCTCCTGAGTCCTCAAACTGATAGAAAGCCAAATGTCTGACGAAGGTCTTAAGCTTCCTGTTGAAACAGACAGGGCTTTCCTGTCTGGCTTCAGTAAGCCTCTAAGAATTAATTTATTTTTTTGGATTTTGCAGGCTTTTCTTCTGAACACCACACAGCACCCACAAGAAGTCTTGCAAGTCCTAAATACCCATAGACGACACAAGGTCTCATGTCTTCATGAATTGAGAGATTTTGCTTCTTAGACATTTTTGTCTGACAGGTGTACACAAACACGCTTACATTTTACACTGAACATGTACACAAACAGGTTAACACACACACAATAGTTATAAGTTAAGTAATTTAAAATAACTTAAAACTAGTAATACTAGTAATTTAAAACTACAATAAACTACAATAAAACACTGAACACTCCACTGGGGAAGAACCAAAGGTTCTTGGGGAAAGAAATCTTGGGGAAAAGGGAAAAAAATTTTTTTTAGGGAATATAAGTTTTCTAACCTACATTAACTAAGTAAAAATTTTATTAAAAAATAAAAAACTAAAAAACTAAGAAAAATAGGAACCACAGAAACAACCAACAACGAACCTGTAGCGGCAAAGCGATGGAGGTAACTGAGATCTGCCTAGCAGCATTGTGGGATATAGGGCCGAGGAGCAACAACCAACTCTCTTTTTAGAGAGGCCGAAATGGAGGTCCAGGGTCGCCCAAAAACCCATCCAGCAAGAATGAAGGCGAGATAGACAACTTAACATCAGATCCTATTTGGTCTGGTGGGACTTTCTGGATGAATCTTCTGTCAAGCAGTTTTTGAATTTCTGCTACTGCTGCTTCCCTGTGATTGGGTAAAATATCTGGGAAACTTTTCTGGTTTCTGGAGGTAAAGATAATGGAATTTTGTAACTTCTGGATATTATTCCCTGCACCCACTTGTCTGACGTTATCAGTTGCCAGGCAGGCTGGTGCAGATAAAGTTGTCCCCTGACTGCCACCAGAGGAGGGCAATGTGGCCTCTCTTCAGGGATGCTAGTAAGAAGTCCCAGAGAAAGAACTTCTCAACCCTGGTTTTGAGGGCCACTTCTGCCTATGGGACAGCATCTTCCATTACTTCCTCCTCTGCCCTGGGGAAGAGTCCTTGCCACACAAATCCTGGAAAGGCCCTTGGGATTTTTTAAACCATAGTCTCCTACTTCTGTGGTTCCTAGAGTAAGGCCTCTGTAGAGTGGAGAAATGTATGTCTACGGCAGACAGTGTCTTCCCATCTTTTTCATATCTGGCAAGCATGTCTTTAACTTTGGGACCAAATAGGGATGATCTGTCAAATAGAGCATTGATGAATGATGCTTTAAATGGCTCTGCAAAGTCACACAAGGGCATCCAGGAGTGCCTTCTAATGGTCATGCCTGAACACGCAGCTCTAGTCGTCTCTTCATCTGCATGAGCAATGAGCATCACAGATGAGTTAGAAATCTCTTCCAGGGTTGCTATCTTTGAGGTAACTTTGTCACGCAGCTGTTCAGCCACTGTTCCTGAGAGGGTATCCAAGAGTTCCTTGATCAGATCCCTCTGCAGCCTTATAAAGTGTGCCATGTAATTCAGGGACATGAGAGCAAAGGTCAAAAGGTCACTGAAGTGTAAATATGCTTCCCAAACCTTTCCTAATCCTAGACTCCTTGTTAGGAGGATGGATTGTGGGACTTTCCACAGCAAGTTCCTTCTTAGTGGCTTGCAGCTATCACCATGGCATCAATGGGTATGCCTTTAGACCATTGTTGTTCATTCTTACGGGCTGAGAGGATACAATCAGGTCTTTTGGGGATAGGCTCGATGGAGCTGGGCATCTTCCATGCCTGCTGAGTGATGGGTCAACTGAGATCATCAGATGGTGGAGAGATCCAAAAAGTACAGGGTTGGGTTCGAATTGCCTCCAGGTATACAGATTCCTCAGAAGAAGGCTGGAGGGTAGACCAGCCACCCCTCTGTTTCAGTATTTCCAGGATATCCTCAAAGGAAACATCATCTAAGGGTGACCTGGGGGAACATTCTCCCTCCTCAAAGTCAGTATCTTTGGTGAAAGAGTCTTCCAGGGAGTCTAAGTGCTTCCTCTTGCACTTTTTCTTCGCAGGTACTTTCTCAGGGGATGCTCCAGGGAAGTGTCCGAAGAGGAAACCACCAAGGTGGGTTTTTCCTGGAAGATTTTTGCCATCTGTCCCAGGAATGAGACTGATGTTAGCTCTGGTTGAGGGGATGTGAAGATCTGTCCTGACAGGGTTAGCAGTGACTGTGTGTCCATAATGGACAAGGCCTTCTCCATGATTCAAAGGCCTCCCCCTCCATAGAGGGATGGAAGGCCAGACCCGAAAAAGACTCCTTCAGAACAGAGGTCCCACCCCGCACCAAGAAGGCGACCACCAAAACCGAAGCTTGGGTCAATGCTACATAGGCCGAAGCACCAAGGGCAATGGACGACTCTTAAACTAAAGCCACCGATCCATGCACCTCGGACCCGACAAAGGAGTCTCAACCCCGGGAGACTTCTGGTGCAGAAGGGTCGGAAGAACTCAAGGCTGCTCTCGGTACCACAGACAAAGTTGCTACCAGAACCGAGACAGTTGATACCGAGAGGGCCAGAACCGAGGGCTCCAAAGTCTCGGTTGGAGTTGGAGGAGGAATAGGTGGTGTCATAGCAGGAATGGTTCCGATGGTGGGTTGGCTAGGAACTGAAGGCGATCCCCTTGCCATGAGAAGTTGATCCACCAGTCTCATGATGTTGGTCTCGGATAGACTCTTAGAGGCTTGAACCAATGCCAGCGATGGAGACCCAGGGGGGGCCTGACATCGACGAAGGGGCTGGAAGGTCTGTCTTTATGTGGGTCAATAGATGGTGAATATAAGGACCCTGGCACCGAAATAAACTGGAGTTGCTCAGGTACCAATTTGTCTGTCGGAGCTGAGGAAACCAACGTCATCTCTGAAGATTTAGATGGTTTAGAGTCATGTCCTATCTTTGGTGCCGAGGAAGTGGCTGGTACTGAAGAATGTTTTGAAACCTTCTTTGTTGGTTCCAAAATGCTTGGAGCCAAAGAAGAGCATTTTCTAGATGAAGGTGATGAAGATGAAGAAGAGGAACTGGCTTCACTTCTTGACACAGAAATGGCCTCTTCAAAGTCACTCTTTAAAAGGCCTTTCAAAATAAGCTTCTTTTTACGTTCCATGAGAGTTCTCATAGAAAAGCCATGATGAATCGTGCAACTCTCCTGTAAATGAATCTTCCCAAGACAACAGACACATAAGGTATGTGAGTCTGAAATGGGCATTTTGCCCTGACACTTAAGATGCCTCTTAAACCCTGATGTGCCTTTAGAAGATTTAACTGGTGACTCAGATTTTTCAGCCATCATGTAAAGAAAAACTAACAGTCATTCACTCACACAGACAGGAAAAGGAAATATCAAAGTAAAAAATCTTACTGAGTATCAAGCAGGGCTCGAGAGTGGTTGAACGCGTCTGACACTGGAAGTGGCAAACAAGATCTGAGGTAATCGTAAGAGGAGCATTATGGGTAAATGCCTGGCATGAGAGTTTGGGAGGCACAAGCTGAAAGAAATGGCCGAGTTGTTTCCAAGGCTCAGAACTGAGCCCCCACAGTCAAGGATTATGTGAAGATTACGAAGCAAAAACAGGGAACTCAACAGCAAGTCAGGACAGCAGACCACAAAAGTGGAAAAAAACAAATAAATCAGGAATATACAGGAAAGAATGTTTTTCGAATTCTTATTTGCACTTTGATAGTGATCATCCATAATTCCTTAACAGTAACATAGTAAAAGGTCAAATTGTTAGAATAGCCAGAATGACATCCAATAGAGCTGATTTTTTTGAAGGAAATAAAATATGTACACTATTTGTTTGGAGAAAGAGGGTACCCAGATAGCCTAATCAACCCCATAAAAAGCATTATTATACAAGGATGGGGGAATGTATATTTACCCCTTCCTACCAGTGGTGAGGTGGTTGGTGGTAGCAAGAAGGGTAAGGTTATTGAACAAACTATAAAACCATTACCATACTTGATCCTGACACAATATGCCAACATTGGGTGGATGAAAAGATGTACAAACAGTACATGGGATTTTTTTTAAGAGGATGCCTACCAAGGTGGAATGTTTTTAAAACCCCCTTATACATAGTCATAGGAGAAATAGTAACCTCAAGAACATACTAGAACAGAGAAAAGGGGGATATGAGAACAAGGGCGAGTTCCAAAACAGGTACTTTCAAATGTGGGAGGTGTTCCCAATCTGCCTTTCTAGCTGAGGAAAAGAGAGTTGAATATACCCAGCTTTCCATTTAGGCTTAAGGGGAGAACCTATGCTAGCTGTTACACCAAAGGGGTGCTGTACACGGCATATTGTACAGTATGCTGGGCATATTATACAGGGAAGACCAAACGTAATTTAAGGCAATGCATTTACGAACATAACTATGATATCAACAGGAAAAAATGAGAGCAATGCCCTGTATAGGCACATTTTGGATTGTAAAATGCAGATTACAAATTTTGGGTGTTGGAAGAAGTAAAGTGCAGTGACAGGAGAGGGGACTGGGAGACTAGATTAGATTTTCTTGAGATGGTATAAGCAGCTGAGACTGGATGCTTGCAACAACCCAGGGCTGAATGACCATATTTCTATTACCCCAGCCCTCAAACTAAGGGCTTCCAACCCCAAAAAAGTAGATACATAGCAATTAGTCAAATATATGCACACGTTATGTTTATACATTATATGCTTTACACCCTATGTGGGCTATGAATTTTAGTGGAACTTTTTGGAAACGTTATACATATGTGTTTATTTATGGAACTATTTATTTATTTATATACCTATTTACATATCTTATACATATATATATATATATATATATATATATATATATATATATATATATATATGGGTCTACTTCACTTCACCGACACGCCACAAAGCCGACACCCAAAACACCAAGACCAAAAGACCGATGATGCAGATGATCGACAAGGTGAAATCCCGACAGCTGAAACACCAACATGGGCAACGTGTGAGCGTGACTCAGTAAGTGTGCGATAGTGAGGGATTTAGGGTTAGGGAGCGGACAGGTAAGTGTGCGATAGTGAGGGATTTAGGGTTAGGGTGTGGGAAAGGTGAGTGTGTGGTAGTGTCGGACTTAGGGTTAGGGTGCGGGTAAGGTAAGTGTGTGATAGTGATGGACTGTAGTTTTAGGGGCAGGTTAAGTGAGTTAGGGTTAGGGTGCAGGTAAGGTAAGTGTGCGATAGTGACGGACTTTAGGTTTAGGGGTGGGTTAAGTGAGTTAGGGTGCCGGTAGGCTAAGTGTGCGGTAGTGTCAGACCTTAGGGTTAGGGTTTGGGTTAAGGTTAGTGCATATATAGCAGTGTGTAATGTGTAGTTTACGTTTTGTGTGTCGGTGTTTTGGGTGTCGATGTTATGGTGTTCAGTTTTGTGAGTTGTCGGTATTGTGTGTTTTCTTTTGGTCTCAGTGTTTTGGGTGTCGGCTTTGTGGCGTGTCGGTGAAGTGAAGTAGACCCATATATATATATATATATATATATTTATATATATATATATATATATATATATATATATATATATATATTTATATAAACTTTTAATGAATTTTATACAATATATTCTGTCATGCATATTTTAGATGGAGTGGTACTATATTGGTTAAATTACACTGGTTTTGGCACCAAGCATTTTAAATTTTATACACTGTTTAATTGATTTTACAGACTGGTTAACTGACTGACTAATGGAATTGGTTTGGTGGGGTACTTAATACGGGTTAATTTATTTGTTAATTGATTCTGATGAAGTCTCCTGAGGGTAGAGGAAAGCGCTTAATCCCAGGAATTTTTGTTCTCGATTTTGTTTTTATTTCAATAAATTGTGGTTGCTGCACAAATTTTTCTGCTATTGATTATCCTCTGTACAGGGGATTTATATAGGAGGGACAGCCTTTATTGGAACTGGACTGTGAATTGTGTTTTTGGTGGAATTCTGCCTTTCTGTGAGATATATAAAAACTTGTTTAAAATTATTGTCATTATGTTATGTATACACTTCATGGTCACAATTTCACTGCTCTAAATGTTAATACACTGTTGAAACAAATCTGGTCGTTTAAACCCGGGGTCCTTCCTGAGTATCTAACTTAAGTTGCCAGTACATCTCCCTGTACTCCAATCTAGCTTCCCATCCCAGCAATCTCCTCGAGGATCAGTAGCCACCTGTTCTAATACAAAGAACTTGTTTCATACCCCTACAGTCCCTTGAATGTTTGTATAATGCATTGGACCCTTTAGCCTTAGTCACATCATAAATGTGTTCATACACTCTCCTTTTCAGATTCCTCACTGTTTTCCAGATGTAAAAACTAAAACAAATTTCACAGATCGCTAAATAAATGGGTCTATATCACATTATCGAAGTTTTAAAAGTTTGAATCACTAAAGCTTGAACCTTGATGTTCGAACTGTTAAAACTTCGAATATGACAAAAACATTTTTTTGAAACAAAACAATAAAGCAAAAAAAAAAAAGGTGTGCCCGGTGCGCCCCCCCCCCCACTCCCCCACTCTTTAGATATACCAACTCCGAGATTGCGCTACAGTGCAGGAAACAAAAATCATTCATTTCCGCACTGTAGTGAACTGAAGTATGATCTCGGAGTTGGTATATTTAAGTAGCAGGGGGTGTAGGGGGTGCAGCACCCCACTGGGGGGGTGAAGGGGGTCTGCACCCTTACTTACACTTTTTTTTTCTTGATTTGTTTCAAAAATGTTTTTTATTCATATTCAAAGTTTTAAAAGTTCGATCGTTAGTGATTCGAACTTTTAAAACTTTGATAATGTGATATAGACCCAAATAAACAACACCTTTCGTGTTGCAGTTGTAAAACCCTGTGGCTCTCAACCAATGCTTCCTAGAAGGTATAAAAACTTCACTGTTATCCGTCATATAACTACACTGGTTACATGACCCACATTTAAATGTCCCACGTTTTCCTTTCTTGTTTTGGGTGTTTATACCCTCCTTCATTTCATATACTTCTTTTAGGTTCATAGGTTCATACTAGGCTATCTGCCCAAGGGCATTTATAAGCCTAGCCCATAGTTATGGGGCTTTTGCCACCCCTTTAGTTTGAATAAAACTATGCCTATTATTTTGCTGTGCCTCTGTCAAGCAGTGACACTGAAGTAATCCCTGGGGTATATCTGCGATCTCCCATCCATTGGTCAAGATTCCTCTTGAACAAGGCCAGCGAGGTGCTCTGCCTCACATGTACCGGGATTTTGTTCCACAGCATAGGGAGTCTCTGGGTGATGAATCTGTCCCTCCAGCACGTTCTATTAATAACCGTGTCAAGGTTTAGGTCTCCGATCCTTGTGATTCTGAGGGATCTAGATTTTTTGAGGTGAAGCATATTCATCAAATCTGGGTTTGACATGGCCTTATATGTCAGGCACAGGTCACCTCTGAGCAAGCGGTATGAGACTGAATAGAGCTGGAGTTCTTTCAGTCGGGCAGCATAAGACATATTTTTGAGACCCTTTATCCTTTTGGTGAGGAACTTTTGGGGTCTTTCCAGCTGCTGCAGGTGTCGAGTCAGATACATTCCGAATGGGGCATTGTACTCAATCATAGGTCTAATGAGTGAAGAGTATAGGGGGACAATGACCTCCCTTGATCTAGATGTGAATCCCTTCATGATCAGGTGGGCAATGTAGAAGGTTTTCCTAACTACTTTAGCAACATGAGTGTCAAACGAAAGGCTACTGTCAACCTGGGTCTCCAGATCCCTGATGACTTCTTCTATGCTCAGTGGATTGCCACCTATATGGTAGCTAGGGGTAACCTTGTTATTCCCGAAGGGTATGACTATGCATTTCTTGGCGTTTAACTTTAGGCCATGGCTCTGGCACCAGTTTTCCGTTTCTGTGAGGCCCTTCTGAAGGATATCTGTGTCAGATGTGCTTTAACTATGGCCCAGTTTGCAGTCATCTGCAAACTTTGTCAGCCATAACCCTCCTGTGTTTGCTTGTATTTCAGAAAAGTAGATGCCGAACAAGAGTGGACCCAGGACTGAGCCCTGTGGGACACCACTTGTGACAGGCTTTGAGTCTGACATGGCTCCAGCAACTCTGACCCTGTGGGTTCTGTCACTTAGCCAGTTTGCAACCCATCTTGTGATGTATGGGTTTACATTCAAGCTGATGTGTTTTTCGATGATACCTGAGTGGGGTATTGTATCGAAGGCCTTTGCCAGGTCGAGGTAGGCTGTATGGACTGCCTTTCCCTCATCAATGGCCTTGGTGACTGTTTCGAAAAAGTCAACCAAGTTTAAAAGGCATGATCTGCCTTTGACAAAGCCAAACTGGGTTGGATCCAAAGTCTGCAAGTTCCCTATGTCTTTATTTATGAGTTCCATTATGATCCTCTCCATGGCTTTGCAGATAAGGCTTGTCAAGCTAATGGGATGGTAATTTCCAGGGTCGGAGGAGGCACCGCCCTTGTGAAGTGGGACCCACAGTCACCGTACGCCACTCCTTGGGTACGTATCCTGAGGTGAGGCTAAGATTAAACAGCTGTCCTAACTGCGGGTTTAATTCCTCATTGAGTTCGTGGAGCACACAGCCGGGGACACCATCCAGTCCCATGGATGCTGTGTTTTTTTGCCTTGGAGAGAGCAGTTCTCACCTGGGCGTTGGAGATGTTTGGGGGGCTACAGTCCTCTGGTACAGATATCTCTCCTTTTGGGGGGGAGGGGGGGGAGAAGTTTTCACTGAACCTGTCAGCCAGTATGTTGGCAATGTGTGTAGGTTCAGTAATCTTCACATCATTTTGAACTAATTCTGAGCATATCTGGGAATTTCCTCCTAGGTTTCTAACATAGCTAAAGAAGGCCTTATGATTGTCTTTTGAGTCCTTGGTGATTTTTCTCTCAAAATTTGCCTTGGATGATTTTATGAGAGCTCTTAGTTTTTTACTTATAATGATCAAAGGTGTCTTACCTTTCAAGGATTTTGCTCTATCTTGTAGTAGCTTCCTCCTTTGTTGTAGAGCTTGTTTATGGCTGGGGTCCACCAGACTGGACGCTTGCCTTTGGTACAAAGAGTCTTAGTTTTGTTTGGGATTGCCTGATCCATGCAGTCCTGTAGGTGCTGGTAGAAGGCATTTGTAAGTGATTCAGCGGTTTGAGTAATGTTTACCACTGGCTCAGGGGCCTTAAAGGAGACCACACTAGTTTTCAGAAGTGTGAAGTCGGCTTTTGAGAAGTTTTTCACTGTGGTCTTTTTATTTCAGGTGGGGCGGGATGAGGACTTCCAGCGAGATTAGTTTATGATCTGATCTCACTAGTGAGGGGTATACTTCGGTGTTGAACATTGTGATCCCATGTTCGTGATGATGAGATCAAGTATGTTTTCTCCTCTTGTGGGGATGGTGACTAGTTGTTCCATGGCATTTGAGTTTATGAACTCCAGGAACCTTTGGGCTAGAGTGTTTGGGCTTGAGTAGTGTTCCCAGTCTATATTAGGGTAGTTGAAGTCACCTAGTATGATGGTGTTTGGAGATACATTTATCCCCTCCAGTGTTTTCAGGAAGGCCATGTGAGGTTCCTGGGTTTGAGAGGGTGGCCTGTAACATGCTACAAATTGCAGAGCAGTCTTGCCTATGGTTAATTGCACCTGGATGGTCTCCGATGCATCGTTGCCACTAACCTTGAGGTGTGGGTGTCCTTTATGAATATGGACACCCCCCCCTCCTTTCTTGGTGTTGTCCGGATTTTGGGGCCAGAACGCATGATATGAGGTGAAACCTGATAGTGCTGGGGTGCTCTCAGGAGCCTTGAACCAGGTTTCTGTCACAGCACAGACATCGATGTTCTCCATACTGAGAAGGGCCTCGTGTGCATGCATCTTGAGATTGAGACTTCTGGCATTGAGCAGCATTACCCTTAGTTTTTTTTCCTTTTTTGTGTTCTAGGGTGGTAGGTTTAGAATTTGAGCCTTGCCTAAAAAAGGCACTATGGGGGTGTTCATTCAAGTGAATTCCAAGTGAATTAGTGTTCCTCCTTCTTATAAAAGTGGGTCTCTCAGGGTGGTAATTTTTTGTCTATTCATTCACCATCAAAATACCCCAATATCTCCTCACAGTGTTCTCTATTTTTGAAGAGGTGGTTGAAAACGTATGAATAAATGACCCATCTTCTGATCCTCGGGGAGGTTGCTGGGAAGCTAGGTTGGAGTACAGGGAGCTGTACTGGCAACTTAAGTTAGACTCAGGAAGGGCCCCGGGTTTAAATGACCAAAATTGTATCAACAGTGTATTAAAACTTACAGCAGCGAAGTTGTGACCATGACGTGTATACATAACATTTCACCCAGTCCATGTATTCACTTACACATTCAAGTTTAGGGTCAGGTATTTTCAGTGACATTTATTTTATTTTATTATATTTATATAATGACAAGAATTAAACAAGTTTTTATACATATAAAACTTAATTTTTTTATTATGCATTTGTATTAAAACATTTGGTTAGAGTTTCACTTGAATGAACAGGTGCCTTTAAATGACAAATTATTAGTTAATTGATTTTAAGATGACTTGATATCTGATTGATGGTATTATTCAAAGCATTGCTTTGGGTATTGCAATTTGTTCTGAAGACGCCTGGTGGGGGTGTTAAACTGTGATTGTATTTGTCTATTTTACTGGAATAAACCGTTTTGTGGTCTGCTGTCCTGACTTGCCATTGAGTTTCGTTTTTACTTTGTGGTTATTGAATTCGTTTTGAAGTGGTTATTGTGTGAAGATTGACAACATCAGATTAAAACTTCTACTCTTCACAGCAAAACCCCTCTCACCTGACTTTCATCTTTTTTTCCAAAACAACACAAAAACTGAAACTGTATCCCATGCTAAACTATTAGGTATTACCATTGACAATAAACTTACATTTGAACACCATATTTGTAATGCCATTAAAAAAACACTGCAAATTAGGAGCCTTATACAGACAAACATTTTATGGACAGGACCACCAAAAAAGCTCTCTCCAACACTTACTTGTTCTCCTCCCTATTATACGGTGCCCCCATTTTTACTAACCTGCACTCATATCTACAAAATAAGCTCCAGTTCTGCTGTCATAAAATTGCCAAAGTTGTCACAGGCAGCTCATACTGCTCACATCACTTCCAAGCCTCAAAAGAATTAAACTGACTGCAATTTCCACATCACCTTAACCTCCGTCGACTGTCCATACCACATAAAATTGTCTACAATCTTAACAAGTGACCTGCTCTTAAGAACATTTTAATACCCTATAGCCGCACCAGAACCCTTCTCTCTGAAAATAAATGACTCATAACTGTTTATATAACAAACAAAAGATCTGGGCACTGCCTTTACTCATATGCTGTCGTTAAACTATGGAATTCACTTCCAACCAGGATATAAGCACCATTAGCTGTTTCAACAAATTTAAACTCACCTTAAAGAACTACCTACTAAATACTAAAATCTGCCCCTGCATCTATCCAAGTAGATGAACCATCCTACTCTCCTTGAGCTTTCCATCTAGCTTACCCCAGTCTTTACCCATCCAAACCAGTAGGAAACTCTTTTTGATCTATAAGTTATTTTAAACAGCTCTCTTCCTACTTTTAATCTCACTAACTATAACTATCATTCTAATCTCTCACTCTTTTAAAATTACCCCACTAGTGATTTTTCCCTTCTTAACTTTCAAGCAAAAACTACCCCTCTAGTGATCTTTTTCTTTTCTTAACTTTCATTTCAATATTTATAAAGAAAAAGAAAACATATATATATATATATATATATATATATATCTTGTAAATTACTCTTTCTCTCTGATATTGTAATTTCCCATAATTTATTAATCTTTTTCTCAGTATGTTATATTGTACCGTATTACACTGTAATTTCTGTAAATTCTGGAAGTTCTTGTAAAAAACTGTGCATTCATAATGGGTTTGTAGAGCATTTTTTCCCCAGGCCTCTGTTGAAAATGGGCTTTGACCCAGTCAGACTTTCCCTGTCAATAAATAAATAAATAAATAAATAAAGACGCCTGTAGAATGATAAAAAAAAGACAATTATTTAAAACTTTTGGAGAAAATACATCTTGTATTCAAAATAAAATTTAATCGGAAATGGTGATAATATAGACTTGGATTACATTAAAATAAAAAGAGGTAACCTGAACTTAAAAAAGAAGACTAGCAGTATTCAAAAAATAAAACAATGAACAAAACAAAACAAAGGAAAATGAGACAGTGAACTTATTAAATTTCTAATTCCGTCTGATAAAAATATTAAAAAAAAAAAAAAAAAAAAAACTAAAGCATGATTCTTTAATTGCTTATTTTGTCATGGGAAGATATTTGTCCCCAGCAGGTATTAACGTTTTTAATATTAACAATATTTATTTTCAAAAAAAGTCTTGTTGTGGGAAAAAGTAACAGCAGTCTCATTACAATATTTTATTTAGCTATTAGTTTTATATTTATAATTCAAATAAAAGTATAATTACAAATAATGTACACAAACATTTTTTTTCACTCCCTGGAAGCACTCCTCAACTTGGAAGATGCTGTTGCCTGTACAGTCACAAAGACGTGGTTCAAAGTCATGGAAAGCACCTCGGCTATAATGCCTTCCATACATTCTGACCACAAACTGAGAGTGAAAGAACCAAAGGAGGAGGCGTATCTGTTTCATTAAGGATAAGTACACCTCAAAACTGGTCAAACAATATGACTCTCATGAGCTACTCCATGTCCAACTAACTATAAGCAAATCCCCCTATCAAATCACAGCTAGCTATAGATCACATGTCATGAACTAGAAAAAGCATCACTGCATACCTGGACTTACTGGAGATACTTTACATATAGCCCAACACCTTGTTCATGGGGGATTTCAACTATCCTTCCATCAACTGGAAAACATACACAACCACAAATATGCTGGCTCAAAGGTTCCTGGACTTTCTCAGTGCAAATGCTCTGGAACAGCTAATCAACACTCCCACAATGGGCTCAAATGTCCTGGACATAGTACTCACTAACATGAGTAAGCACTGCACCCTCACTGTGTGATATCCTCCCTGGTAAGATTAGACCATAAATCAGTATTGTTCGATGTTATTATAAGGCTAGATACCCCATCAGACTCAAAAATGCTTAATTTTTTTAAGTCAAATTACCTCCTACTACATGATGGTACAAGATTTTTTAAAGTGCCCTTAAACACAGATAACACAGACTCCTATACAGAGAAGTACACCAATGCCCTATTTAACTACTAAAGCAGTTGTTTAGAATTGGTTGTACCTAACCGGATTAAAACCAAGTCTTGCCGAAAAAACAAGCCACCTGGATGGACCCCTAATATAAAGAGGCTATACAACAAGAGAAAGAAAATAATGTCCAAGAACAAGTTGGAACTGGCTCAGCAGAGAAAGAAATCCCCACTAGGTTAAACAAATAAAATAGAGATCTTGTCAAGTCTTCCAAAGCTAATTATAAAACAAAAACAGCCTCCTTAGCTAAGGATAACCATAAGGCATTCTTTAACTATGTCCAAAATCTAAAATGAAATACCTAGCTATGCGGGGAAGTGGTTGTGGATGGCACCACCCATACTCAACTAGAGGTAATAGCCAACCTGCTAGCTGACAAATTTGGAACAAACATCAACCCCCCTGCCCCCACTGGTTACCCCCCCCCCCCAAAGTATACCTGCCAACATTCCTCAGACTATTATCTCAAGATAGCAGGTTATCTCTGCACTCTCCAAGGACAAAAACACCGCATCTATCAGACCAGACAACATCCCAGGTTGTCTTTTAAACAACTTAAAACATGACCTAACAGACACACTTGGATTCCTGTTTAACTACAACTTGCAAACTGGCTATGTTCAAGCTGAATGGAGGACAGCAACAGTAACCCACTGCACAGTGACCATCAACTGATCCTAGAATTATAGACTTGCATGCTTGACTAGCCTCATCTGCAAGGCCATGGAATGAATCATTATGTACCTTATCAAGGTAATCTCCAAACTCTGGACCCAACCCAGTTTGGATTTGTTATGGGTAGATCATGCCTGTTAAACCTTGTTGACTTCTTCAAGAAAGACAACAAGGCCCTGGACAAGGGGAAGACAGGGCATACCACCTACCTTGACCTAGCCAAGTCATTTCACACAATACCTCACTCAGTTAATTATACATAAACTCTACCAACTGGGAATTAACCCCTATGTCATTAGATGGTTAGCTAATTGGCTCAATGGCAGGGCTGTCAAAGTGTATGACTTCACTGCTAGCAAAAGACCAGTCACCAGTGGCATATCACAGGGTTCTGTGCTGGGTCTTTTACTGTTGGGAATTTATTTGTCAGATGTCCAGACAAATGTGGATGGCCTGTAGCTGACCAAGTTCACTGACGACTGCAAACTGGGAGCAATCACTGAGTCCCTCAATGATGTTAATATACTATAGAAAGGGTTAAAGCAGACTACTGATTGCTGCCAAAGCCATTGATTAAAGGTAAATGCAAAACAATACATTGTCATTCACTTTAAGAAAGCTGACATCCCTGCTAATTACATTATAGACAGCACCCCCCTAAGTTTAGACTCAGTGATACGTGATCTGGGTACTCAAGTTGACAGTAATCTGAAACTGGCCACTACGCATCCACATTAGTAAGGAAATCCTTCTGTGTGGCACATCTCATAAGTAAAGGCATCACATCTAGATCTAAGGATGTTATAATTCCATTACACTCATCCCTCATCAGACCAATAATTGAGTACAATGCTGCCTTTTGCATGTACTTCACTAGACACTGCAACAGGTGGACAAACCACACATCTTTCTCACCAAGAAAATACAGGGTACACAAAAGAAGTCCTGCACAGAAAGACTGAAGGCCATGTCACTGTATTCTGTCTCTGGTGGGGGAAGAAGTATGACATAGGGCAATACTGCCAGCCCAGCTAACTGGAATTTTGTAAATAATTCTGTTATTTCTGAATATTGATATGATTTATAGAGAATAATGTATAGAACAGGATTTGTACAGTACTGAGCTTCAAAAATGTAACCACAGCATGCCCTACTGGCATAGAACAGAATGTAGAGAAACTATTGTAATTGTGTGAATGTATATATTTTTAACAGTGGAAACTAGAACATAGAGGGTTAAATTGCAAAACTTCAAGAAAATAAGTTGAAATTAAATTATTTTATGATTGTGCTATAAAAGTTATCTTTCAGTTTCAGTCAACAGCAAACACGATGACTAGAGCTAGAAATTTTTTGTCTTGTCTTAAAAGAGAAGTAATTACTAGATTTAAAAGGTAGACGTGTTTTGCTGTTTTATGACTTCCAGGGCCTTCAAACATCTGAGAGAGAGATATTTTTCACACAGAGTTGTTAAATTCTGTTAGTTTCTGACAAAGGGGGTTTAAGCTTGAAAACTAAAGATAGGTGACAAAAAGTGATGTCATCCAAGCTAACCCAGCATTAATATTTGATATTAATTTAAGAACTCACTGAGAGAGAGAGAGAGAGAGAGAGGGAGCACATTGTATTTTGTCTTTGACTTAGCAAGAACATCCAGTCATCACCACTTTCTGCACTTGCCTTTCTGTAAGCATGTTTTAGGACATGCTAACTCCTTTAGATTCAGATAGGAATACAGTAAATTATAGGTTAGATGTTTTCTTTATTTATCTGAGACTGTCCTGCAATGTTGTTTTAAATATTTCCTGTGATTTTGAACTCTGAAGTTACTGTGTTGTATTACTAATTATTGTCTTGTTATTTTATTATTAAATATATTTAAACCTATCTTTGTGGGGGATATTTGTGAGACATATTTAAGCTCTTAGGATACTTGCATATCTAATTGGTGACACTGTACAGGCCACTCCTAAATAGCTTTGCTCTTGGTCAGACTACCATTTGGATAATAGTAACATTACACAGTAGGACTGGGCACCCTTTGTTAAGGGCCTAGAGTAGCTTATAAGAGTTGGCTGATGGCAGCTGGAACTACCTTACAATCTGGGCAGAAGGGGGCATAGCTATTAAACCTGTGGCAGACTTCCCCAGGTGTGTGTGTGTGTGTGTGTGTGTGTGTGTGTGTGTGTGTGTGTGTGTGTGTGTGTGTGTCTGTGTGTGTGCGTGCTTGTATATAAATCAAATCTCAAAGTGTGTGTGTCAGCTACTTGGACAGGGGCACGAAGCACTGGTTGGACAGAGAGAGTGCTAAAGGTTTTAGCTTGGCCACTCAGCTGAGATCTCAACCCTATAGCTGTGCCATAGGGAAGTCTTATTGGGAATCTAGAGAAAGCGGGAGAAACCAGCCCCAGACTGACTGTGGTCTCTGTGTGCTCTTAAGGGAAATTGCATTTTACTGTTTGTGTACTTGACATCCTCCCAAGTGTACGTCCTTCACTGGTGTTAGTGGTGAGGACTGAGGATCCTTGATTACTAGGCCAGTGCACAGGTTACAGGTTGCATAACTGGATTTTACATGCACCAGCTAAGTTGGTTCTGTATCAGCAGCACTTCTCCAGAGAGTGTGTGTGTGTGTGTGCGCGTAGTGTGGGTGTGGTGTGTGTGTGTAACCAAATATAGGTTCATAGGTTTGCACTAGGCTATCGGCCCTAGGCCCTATACAAGCCTAGCTATAAAAATTCCCTGGTTATTTCTTCCCACACTATTTACTTCCCTAGACCCCTGTCTGGCAGGGCAAGTGACGTGATCCACGGGGTGTATTTCCTTTCTCCCATCCAATCATCAAGGTTCCTTTTGAAGAGGGCCAAAGAGGCACTCTGCTTGACATGTATGGGCAGTCTATTCCAGAGTCTGGGAAGCCTCTGGGTCAGGAACCTATCCCTCCAGCATGTTTTGTTTATTGTGATGACAAGGTTTAGATTCCTGGAGTGTGTGGCTCTAAGGGATTGGGATTTCTTTAAGTATAGCATGTCCAACAGCTCTGGGGATGACATGGCCTTGTATGTTAAGCAGAGATCGCTTCTGAGTAGACAATATGCGACAGAGTATAGCTGGAGTTTTTTAAGGCAGTCAGCATACGGCATCTGCTTTAGGCCTGTGATTCATTTAGTGAGGTATTTCTGCGGCCTTTCCAGTTGTTTCAGATGTCTTGAGAGGTACATACCAAACGAGGCGTTGTATTCTATAATGGGTCTAATGAATGATGAGTACAGTGGGACAATGACCTCCTTTTTCCTGGATGAAAAGTCCTTAGTGATGAGGTGTGCCACAAAGAAGGACTTCCTGACTGTTGTGGCGATGTGCTTATCGAAGGTGAGACCACTGTCCACCCGTGTCCCTAAGTCCCTAAGTCTCTTATCACACTTTCGGTGTTTAGTGTACTGCCACCTATGTGGTAATTCACAGGTACATGTTTTTTCCCAAACGGGATAACTATACGCCATAATCAACTCTCCAGCTGACACAAACATCCTTCAAAAAGGTCTCACAGAGACAGATAACTGGTGCCAGCGCCATGGTTTAAAGCTAAATGCCAAAAAATGTATAGTCATACCCTTTGGCAAAAACAATGTGCCCACAAATTACCACATAGGCAGAAACCCATTAAGTACAGAGAAAGTTATTAAGGACCTGGGGACCCAAGTTGATAGCAATCTCTCCTTTGAAAACCACATTGCCAAAGTGGTTAGAAAGACCTTCTACATAGCCCACCTCATCACAAAGGGTTTCACATCTAGATCAAGAGAGGTAATCGTGCCTCTTTATTCATCCCTCATCAGGCCCATCATAGAATACAATGCCCCTTTTGGGATGTACCTTACCTGACACCTGCAGCAATTAGAAAGACCCCAAAAGTATCTCACCAAGAGGATCAAGGGTCTCAAACAGATGCCATATGCTGCTCGGTTAAAAAAACTCCAGCTCTACTCAGTTGCATACCGCCTACTTTGAGGCGATCTATGCCTGACATACAAAGTTATGTCAAATCCAGAATTAATGGACATGCTCCACCTCAGTAAATCTAAATCCCTTAGAGCCACACGCTCGAGGGACTTGAACCTCAGCACAGAAATAAATAGAACTTGCTGGAGGGACAGGTTCATAAGCCAGAGGCTCCCTTCACTCTGGAATAGAATTCCAGTTCATGTGAGGCAGAGCACCTCACTGAATCTCTTCAAGAAGAATCTCGATAAGTGGATGGGGGATCATAGGTTTGTCCCAGGGATTACTTCCGTGTCACTATTAGACAGAGGCACAGTAAACTAAACCTTAAAAAGGGCACAGTATACTCAAATCAAGGGGTGGAGTAAGCCATACATAATCGGGCTAGGCTTATAATTGCCCCAGGGCAGATAGCCTAGTATGAACCTATACATTTCTTGGCATTGAGCTTGAGCCCATGGCTCTGGCACCAAGCATCTGTTTCTGTAAAGCCCTTTTGTAGAGTAGCCACATCATTTGGGGATTCAATAATGGCTCCCAGTTTGCAGTCATCTGCGAATGTTGTTAGCCAGTGTCCCTTAATGTTGGCCTGTACTTCAGAGAAGTAGATGCCAAACAAGAGCGGTCCCAGAACTGAACCCTGAGGTACTTCACTTGTCACTTGTCTGGAGCTGGATTTGGAGTCGGCTACTTTTACAGTGTAGGTTCTGTTAGTAAGCGAGTTGGCAACCCATCAAGTGTCGTAGGGATTAATGCCCAGCTTAGTAAGTCTATCTATGATTCCAGAGTGGGGGATGGTGTCGAAGGCCTTGGCGAGGTCCAGATAGGCTGTGTGGACTGCCTTACCCTCATTCACTGCTCTGGAAACTGATTCAAAGAAGTCAATCAGGTTCAGGAGACAAGATCAGCCCTTCACAAACCCAAACTGGATGGGGTCCAGTGTTTGAAAGTTGCTAATGTCTTTGTTTATAAGTTCCATTATAATACGTTCCATAGCCTTGCAGATCAGGCTCGTCAGACTGATGGGGTAGTAGTTCCCAGGATCCAAGTTGGATCCCCCCTTGTGGAGTGGGATAACTGTAGCTGTGCGCCACTCAGTGGGCATGAAGCCTGAGGAGAGGCTATGATTAAACATGAAACTTAGGTGAGGTGCCAGTTCTTTTTGTAGTTCATGTAGTACACAGCCCGGGATGTCATCTGGTCCCATGGATACTGTATTCTTAGCTTTGGAGAGTGCATTTTTTACCTGTCTGGTCGTTATTACTGGAATTTGGCAATCTTCCGGTACTGAGATGGACTGTTTAGGGGGGGGGGGTGAAGTTGGCACTGAATTGATCTGCCAGGATATTGGCAATATCCTTGGTATCAGTATATTTAATGCCATTCTGTTGTAGCTCAGAGCAGATCTGAGCATTGCCATTTAGATTCTTGACATAGTTATAGAATGCCTTGTGGTTGTCTTTGGAATCTTTGGCAATTTTATTTTAGTAACTAGCTTTGGAGGATTTTATGACAGATCTCCGCTTCTTACTGTGGCTGATAAGGGAGTTTTTTCCATCCTGGGATTTTCCTCTTTTCTGCAACAGTTTCTTCCTTTTGTTGTAAAGTTTGTTTATGGCAGGGGAAAACCAGACTGGCTTCTTTTTTTTGGAGGAGAGCATCTTGGCTCTATTTTGGATGACACGATTCATGCATGAGTGGATGTGCTCATACAGTGCTTAGTGTAGGATTCAGTAGTCAAACTTTCAGTTCCCATCCACATGGGTGTCATAAAGTTGATCACTTCTGACTTGAGTAGCATGAAGATGGCTTTGGAGAAGTTTTTTATGGAGGTTTCCTTACTGGGAGGTGGGGGTGGGATGTGGATGTTAAGGGTAATTAGCTTATGGTCAGACCTGACCAATGAGGGGTAATCTTAGCTCCCCCAATCCATGCCCAGACAAAACATCTGAAGAAACTGCCACTATCTTCAATACCTATTTTATCGATTCAGTATCTAAGCTACTGAACCCTAACCCAAGCTCTTCTACTAATAACATCTCCAACTTTTCTGAACCTACTAACACTGCCATCTCAAATACCTTCTCCATTAAACCTGTACCTACTAGCTACATCAGAACTCTACTCTCTAAATTAAAACCATGCTCAGCATCAGCTGACAATATTCCTTCCACTTTTCTTCTACTAGCAGCTGGCTCTCTTGCTCTCCCTGTATCTATCCTAATTAATCACTCTATCTCTGAATCTAAAGTCCCTTCCATCTGGAAACAATGCTACACTCTACCTATACACAAAGGAGATAACTCCTCTGATATCTCTAACTTTAGACCTATCGCTATCCTCCCCCCTCTTTCTAAAGTACTAGACAAAATGTATTCATAAACAGCTTATGCAGTTATCTAATACAGGAAAATCTGCTTACACCCATTCAACATGGCTTCAGACCTAAAAATAGCACCACTACAGCTCTATTACCCATCATCAACACTGTCTCTATAGCCATGGACGACCATAAACTTATTCCTTGCCTATTCTTGGACCTCTCAAAAGCTTTTGACACTGTCTCACACTTTCTTCTGCTGCACAAGTTGCATAACCTCAACTTATCCTCTGATAATGTTGCATGGTTCTCCAGCTAACTCACTGACAGATCTCAATCAGTAAAATGGCACTGCACTCTCCCTTCCTCTCCCCGTAAAAATGGGTGTAACTCAAGGGTCTATCCTAGGGCCTTTACTTTTTAATATCTTTACTAATCAGCTCTATACCTCTAGTCCTCAGTCATCTTTAGTGCAATACACAGATGACTCTACAGTCATCACCACACTCAACTCTCCCTCTAAGCTCTTCTCAGCTACTCAGGCATCTTTTAACTTAGTTGAAACATGGCTCTCCAACAACCAGCTCATCCTTAACCCTAAAAAAACAAAGCTGTTACTCTTCCTACCTAAAAAGTTCATAAATATTAAACCCTCCTTCTCGATACAGTCCCTTTATAACACTCCCATTCAGGTAGAATCCACTACTAAGCTCTGTGGTGTAACCATCGACAATCAGCTTAAATTTGAATTGCATGTTAATAACTGAATCAAAAAGACTCATTCAAAACTAGGGCTCCTTTACCATAACAAGAAATTCCTTACCCCTGAAGCCAAGATTACTCTCTCTCTTACCTACCTTCTACCCAGTCTAATGTACAATTCTCAAATTCTAATAAATCTTAACTCAGCACTCCTGACCAAACTCGAATCTACCTACAACAAGGTAGCTAGATTTGCTGCTCAGCAAACCTACAAATCCCATCACTGTCTCTCTCTAAAACACCTAAACTGTCTTGAATTACCGCACCAGCTTCTTCTCTCAGCTCTAGATCATCCATTCTATCTTATACCAGCCTTCCTACTGTCCAGCATTATCCCCTCTCATCTCCCATTATTCTCCCTCCAGACCTCTCTGAAGCTCTAACCAATACCTACTACAAATCTACAAACCCAAGTCTAAATTTGGATGCAACATGTACAGCTATCACCCCACTGTTTCCTGAAATAGGCTCCCACTATAAATCAGGACCCTAAGACATCCTAAACAATTTAAGACAGCCACCAAAGAGCACTTTAAAAGTCACTGGTCCTGCCACTGCACTCTCCCAACTTAAACATCCCCTACTTCTCATACCTTAATCTACTTTCTGCCCTTAACTCACTCTTCTCACTAGCTCTACTAGCTCTCTAATCTTCCTTGACTACTCTTTCTACTGTCTTCTAAAATCTATTAAACAAATTGCCTCAGAGAAACATTCTATTGTAATTGTCTTGCCTTCATGCAGCTACATCATAATAAAACTGGGTTTTTGTAACCACTTACCCCAAACACTATACTCATCGTATTGACATTTCTTTTTATACACCTTGAAATAGTTGTGTTAAACTCCTGATTATTGACAGTGTATAACAATGTATTACTACTTAATGCCTTGTAATAATCCTGTAACATTGCTGTTTAATGCTAATTTATAATGAAAATTGTATAATATGTTGGAGCTTTTCTCCCCGGGCCTCCACTGAAAAAGGGCTCTTCAGCTCAGTCGGACAATCACTGTCAACAAATGTAAAATAAAATAAATAAATAATTTATATATATATATATATATATATATATATATATATATATATATATATATACACATATATATATATATATATATATATATATATATATACACACACACACACACACACATATATATATATATATATATATATATATATATATATATATCTGATGAAGCTCTAACAAGAGTGAAAGCTCTCATCTTTTGTTTTTACTTAACAAACTGTGAGTTAAACAAGCAATGCCAGTTTGCTACCTCTTTTCTTGTTTTTAATAAAAATGCAGGCTGATCTTTAACATGGATCTTATATTAGTATTTATGACAAATGACGACAGTCTATTTTAGCACGTCATATGCTGATATTGTTCCTCTGCAACTAGTATTCTTTTTTGTTTTTGGTGTATGTGTGTGTGTGCATATATATATAGATATATGCATATATATATATATATATATATATATACATATATATATATATATATATATATATGCATAAATATACACACACACATATATATATATATATATATATATATATATATATATATATATATATATATATATAGGTCTACTTCTAAATTTAATACTTTCAAAACCTCAAATTGCTTATGGTTAACATCATAAGACCGAGGTTTTGAAAGTTTAAATTTAAATGGAAAAAAAAATCTTTTTTGTATGTTTTTGTAAGGGGGGGGCAAGCTCCCTGCACCCCCCATACCCCCTGCTAATTAAATATATCAACTCCAAGATTGCACTACAATGAGGAAAATGGTAAATAAGCCGTTCTGTGCTGTATGTCGATCTCCATTTAAACGGTTCAAACTGGCAAAACCTCAATCTTATGTTCTCGACCATAAGCAATTTGTGTTTTTTTACAGTTCGAAATTTAGAAGTAGACTCATACAGATACACATATACATTTATATATGTGTGTGTGTGTGTGTGTGTGTGTGTGTGTGTGTGTATATATATATGTATGTGTGTGTGTATATAAAATCTATGTGCAACAATATTAAAAGGTCAAAAGATCAATGATAAAAAAAAACAAAACAAAAAAACAAAACATCAAACCTCAGAAATTAAAAAAAAAAACTTTGTTGCAGGGTAGCAAGACTCAATGCATCCCTAACCCCTACAAATTATATATGCCATTTAAACCCTTGAACCCCAGAAATTCTGGCAACCACAAAAGAAAAAGCCAGTTTGATGTTCTGAATGTTCAACCAATCAGTGTTCAATATATTGCACACTTGAACAATTAAATGACTCCTCTTTATTATGAGTTTATAATGAATAAGCAACAGTGAATTGTTTGAAAAAACTCATTGGAGATTACCATTGATGACCACCAAAATCATCAGAAAAAAGTCATCTGAAATGTAAACCAACAGCCTATTTTTGAGTTTACCAAAAATGAAACAAAATATAACTTTTAAGTGGGGGATTTGCCACCACCGTCACCTCCACCCACACAGGACAGCTATGCCAGAAATTAAATATGCTAACTTCAGGTTCACACAACCTCAAAGAAAGGGGAAAATCTCATTAAATCTGTAATGGTGATTTTTTTTTCAAGGAATTTTATTAAATAATTATTAAAATGAACAAATATTTCCATGAAATTATAACATTTTTTCTTTAAAGTTAAAAAACAAGAAACTAAAACAAACCTTCTAATATATAAACCAATGTAACTAAACTATGTACAAAGACGTTCATCATGCAAAAAAAATTTTCTTAATGTAGCTGTAGGATTAATAAAAATTATCTGTTTACATAAATTAATAAACTATTTTTCTAGAAGTTCATAGATGATATTCCATGAATTATATAATGTAGTATTCCTAGATTATCTAGATTTAATAGTTAACATTTCCAAATTACACATTTCAAGGAGTATATTTTTAAATTCCAAAAATGTAGGTGCTGTACTAGATTTCCAATTCTTAGTGATTGTTTTTCTAGCTATAGATAATATAGACCAAACCAAAGGGTACTGATTCTCTTTTACACAATCAGGAACAGAAGTATTAAATAAAACAAGTGATTTAGATATAAAGACATTATCAGTAAAAATTGTTTGCAACAAATTATTGATATCATCCCAAAATTTCCTTAAATATATGCAATTATAAAACATATAAGACCGGTCAGCATTCAATGCAATATTACATCTCCAACATGTTATATTCTTTTTAGAAAATATACTTATATTATGAGGAGTGATAAATGATCTATTTAAAAATCTCCATGTGAATAATTTCCATTTTAAAGAAGAAGTAGTCATACTTGCTGATTGTAAAATATTAAATTTGTCTTTCTCAGAAGGGGGATTATTATTAATTAAAGAAAAATATTTCCAATAATTATCTGAATGCGTATCTAAATCACATTTAATTGCCCTATAAATGTTTGATAACTTGTTATTAGCAGGAGATTTATGCAAAACTGATAAAATCATATATTGTATTAGCTTGGGAATTTTTTTCCTAATTATAGGAGACATAGAATCCAATTTATTTAATACATATTGTCTAGCTTCTTGAAGCTCTAACCATAAACAAGAATCAAGTTTATACTCTTCCAAGAGTAAACTATTGGATTTTATCTCATTATTTATCATCATTTGGTGCCAAAATGTTAAATGCTTTTGCTGAAATATAGACATTTTTGTATGATCTGAAGAGAAAATAGATCTGTGTGTGTAGGCTATAGGGAAGAGTAAAAAAAGCCAATCCTTATATATATTATATTTAAATATAACATTTTTAAATGATTTTAAAAGTAAAACTATATACTTAGAGTTAAAACTCAGAGAAGAAAATTCAGAAATATAATCTTTTAACCTCCAAATAAATGGATTATTAATTATATTTAGCTTATAGGAACTGTTTATATCTTTGATATTTTGTGATAATACCTCTATAAACTCTTTCCACTTAGCAGTATATTCCACATCAATGAGATGAGAGATTGTACTCAATACTGATGAAATTGAATACATTTCTAAATTTGGTAAGGCTATACCCCCATTATTCCAATTATACATGTGGTATGTTAATGCAATCCTTGGCTTATTTGGGAACCACAAAAAATTCTGAATCATTGAATTAAATTTTTTAATTATTTGGTAAGAAGGAGGTATAGATAAAGATTGAATTATATATAAGATTTTGGGGAGAAGGATCATCTTTATTATTAAAAGTTTATCATCCATAGAAAAGGGTAATTTGTTCCATTTATTTATTAAATTTTCTATCTGTAATAGACTTTTATTATAATTTATAATATTGTTAGTAATAATTATACCTAAATATGCTATTTGTTGAGACTGAGCTATATATTCATTATATTCATCAGGTATATTGTATTTTTTAACCTGTTAAAAGAATTTGTGTTTTAATATTATTAAAAGTAAGGCCAGAATTTTTTTGAAAATATTCCATGTTTTTAAAAAGTTTTTGTATAGATTCCCTTCTACTCTCAAGAGTAATCAATATGTCATCTGCAAACATTTGTATTGTAGATGATATAGTGGGGTTTAACTTGTATCCTTTAATATCTGTATCATATCTTATTAAATTTGCCCATGGTTCCATAACTAATGAAAATAAAAGAGGGGATAAAGGACACCCTTGCTTAGGTACCTTTTACTATTGGTATATTTTGAGATATACTAGTACCAATTTTAACATAAGCTTGGCTACCTTCATATAACAGAGTGATAAGATTGATAAAATTATTGGAGAAATTTAATTCCTTTAATAGAGTGAACAAATATTCCCATGTAACTGAGTCTAAAGCACAATTTCTATCTAAACTAACTAGGGTTAAATTTGTTTTAAGATTTTTCACCAAATCAATTAAAGTTAATATTCTTTTAATGTTATTATATGAAGTTCTCTTCATTATAAACCCTGTTTGATCACTATCAACTAATTTGGGTAAAAGTGTTTAAGCCTTTCTGCATAAATGGACATAAATAATTTGTAATCAGTGTTTAATAGGGAGATGGGTCTATAGGAGGTACACTTAGAGGGATCTTTGTTAGATTTTAAAATAGGAGAAATAAAAGTATATTTCCAAGAAGGTGGAATTATGTTTTTGTCCTGAACAAGATTACTTTATAAAGCAATTTTAGAGCATTTATAGGTAGTAATTTGTAAATTTCAGGAATGATGCCGTCATTACCTGGTGCTTTATTTTGCTTTAATTTGGTAATGTGAGTTTGAAGTTCTTTGAAAGATATTTGTTTATCAATAGAAATCCCTTGTTCCTCTGAAAGTCTTGTTTTAGTGTATTTACTAATAAATGTTTTTATTTCCTCTTTAGAGTTAATTTCAGTAGTTGTTTGGTTGATATTTAAAAAAACTGTCTAAATTCAGTTAATATATTATGAATTTCTGATACCATTTTTCCTTTTTTAGGGGAGAATATTTCATTAATATGATTAAATCTATTTAATCTTTTTGTTTTATTAGCAAGAATTTTTAAGGATTTAGGGTTAGAAAAGAAATTGATAAACTTTAATTTTTCTATATTGGTCATAGTTTTATGTTTTAATATTTCTAGATATTTATTATTTAACATATTTATTTCTTTTATTTTATCTGCTATATCTTTATCACCCACATTACTATGCTTTAAAGTGTCTAATTTACATTGTATATCTTGCAGCTCTTTATCCCAAGCTTTCTTCTTTTTGTTGCACCAATTCAATATCCTACCATATAGATAAGCTTTTAGGGCATCTCATATGTAAATGTCTGATATATCATTAGTATTGTTAAGTTCTAAAAAATTCTGCACTTCTGTAGAAATGAAATCATTAAAATCTTTTAATTTTGTGATATAAGCTGGGATCCTTTTTATATGAATATTAAAATTTGGATTGACTACCACTTCAAAAATGATAGAATTATGATCTGATAAAGGACATGAAATCAGTGCTGACTTGTTTAAGGAATCTGTTAAATTATTAGAAATAAAAACTCTATCCTCGAGTATGAGTTATGTCTATGAGAAAAAAAGGTGTAAAACAAAGAAGTAGTATCTGCAAAATAATTTATATCTTTCAAAAAATAAATATCTGAAAAGTCTTTTAATAATTTAGATGATGTAGATATTCTTCTCTTCCCATTAGTACTAAAGTCTTTGTAATCTAGAATGCAATTGAAATCTCCTGCCAAAATAATGTTCCCTTTACAGAATAGTACAATTTGATCTAGATGTTGTTTCACTGTGTTTATCCCTATCCCTGGGATCCAATATATGTTAATCAATGTGAAAAATTTACTGTTTATTACTATGGTGGCTGCACAACACATTCCTTTATTATCCTTATATGTATCTATTATTTTAGGAAAAGGCATTATGCTGTTCCATAGGATAGCTACTCCTCTCTTTTTCTTAGAATGTTCAGAACTTACTAAAATCTTATATGTTTTAGATTCAAGTCTGAATATATCCTCTGTTATTGTGAGTTTCTTGTAAAAATACTAAATAGAAGTTATGTTCTTACCATAACGTTCCATGTTAGTTGTCTTCTTCTCGCCTTCTTCTTGCTGGATGGGTTCAGAGCCGACCTCGCCCGACTGCCACTCTAAAAGCTCGAGAGTTGGTTCCACCGGCTCGAGGCTCCCCTTATATCCCACAATGCTAGGCGAGAGTTACCTCAGATCTCGTTTGTAAGCTAACCCCAGCTTATAATAGTAACAGAATCATTCTAAAACAGAGTCCACCTCTAATAACAGGAAGAAGAAGGGTGACCTACATCCTGATCCAGGAAATATGCACAACAGCATATGTCTAAGAAAGAGGTGGTAGAAAGAGAGGTCACGATCACAACTCCTCTAGGTCTGTCCAGGCCAGGGGAAGGAGGGTGGGATTTAAGAAGAAGGCGAGAAGAAGACAACTAACATGGAACGTTATGGTAAGAACATAACTTCTATATGTTGTTGTCTATCTCGCCATTCTTGCTGGATGGGACCGCGCCCCTAGCACCTTGTCCCGGTGGCCTAACGGAACAGACTCCTGAGAACAGTGGAACCAAAATTAGCTCTATGCCTAGAAGCTAAATCCAACTTATAATGAGAAATAAAAGTGTGAGGAGTAGCCCAAGTAGCAGCTGCACAAATGGTGTCAATAGGCAGTCTGTCTTGGAAGGCTAAAGAAGTAGCCAAAGCTCTGGTGGAATGGGCTTTAGGTTTATTAGGCAATTTTTGTTGTCTAATTTCATATACCAGGGAAATCAAAGATGTTAGCCATCTGGATAATGATACCTTTGAAACTGAAAGTCCCTTTCTGCTTTCCTCGCATAGGAGACAAACAGCTGATCAGATTTTCTGAATTGTTTTGTTCTATCCAAGTAGTACCTCAATTGACGATGAACATCCAGACAGTGTAATTTTTGTTCAGACCTATTGGAATACTCTGGAAAATAGACAGGGAGGTCAATGCTTTGGTTTAGATTTGATGTCGAGACCACCTTAGGCAAAAAGGACGGGTTAGTTCGTAAGGATACTCTGTCCTTATGAAACAAAAGATAAGGAGGACGACAACTGAGTGCTTGAAGCTCTGAAACTCTTCTAGCTGATGTAATAGCTACCAGAAAAGAGTTTTCCATGATAACAATTTCAAGGAACAGGAAGCTGCAGGTTCGAAAGGGGAAAGAATCAAAGAAGCAAGAACTAAATTTAGGTCCCAAGGAGAAGGAGGATTTCTTATAGGAGGTCTGAGAAGAAAAACTCCTTTCAAAAAGGCTTTGCAAAGTTTGTGGGACATTAGGGCAGATTCAGAAATACCCACATGGAAGTTAGAAATAGCTGCCAATTGAACCTTAAGTGTAGATGGAGATGAACCTGCATGGAAGAGTTCATCTAGAAAATCAAGGACTAGTTGGATGGAAGCGGTGAAAGGATCTATGTCCTTTCCTTGTGCCCAATATGAGAAGCGTTTCCACTTACTCAAATAAATCTTCGAGTGGAAGATTTATGGAAGCTATCAATATATCTCTAACAGAGTGAGACAATTGAGGAAGCCTGGCTACGGTTGGAACTGGAGGAACCAAGCAGTGAGGTTCAGAGAGGGGAGGGAGCGATGAAACTGACCCGACTGATGGATCAAGAGATCTGGAACTAGGTCCAGATTCCACGGTCGCTCCAAGAGAAAACGATGTAGAAAGGGGAACCACACTTGTCGAGGCCAGTAAGGAGCAATGAGGATCAAGGAGGCCTTCTGAGCGATAGCTTTCTGAATTACCTGAGAGATCAGTGGGAAAGGAGGGAATGCATACAGAAGTCCCCGGGGCCAAACTTGGACTAGAGCGTCTCTGCTGGGTTGGCCTGGTAAAGGGAATAGAGTGAAATGTTCTCTGCACTTGCTGTTTTGGGGAGTAGCAAAAAGATCGCAGCAAGGCTGACCCCACTTGAGAAAAATTTCTCTCACTACAGAGTCTTTCAGAGACCACTCGTGAGGCATGAGAATAGCTCTGCTCAACTTGTCCAATATGATTGGACTTCCGGGATGTGCGTTGCTATCAGAAAACGCTGAGAAGAAATCGCCCATTGCCACAGTCTGAGTGCTTCTCGACACAGGGGGTATGATCTGGTTCCGTCTTGTTTGTTGATGTACCACACTACAGACATATTGTCTGTCTGGATTGCAATTGTTCCCAAGGGAAGAGAGTCTTGAAGGGCTTGCAACGCTAAAAGCACTGCTCTCATCTCCAGAACATTTATGTGCAAGTGGCATTCGTGGTTGCCATGTGCCCTGGACTGTCCTGCCCTGATAATGCCCCCACCCGATCAGGGAGGCATCCGTTGTCAGTGTAGCAACCGGAGGAGGTGGAACAAAGGGTCTTCCGACAGGAGCTGGGGAAGACATCCACCACATGAGATGCTTTTGCACTGCGTGATCACAATGGTGTGAGACATTGGAAGTTCCTGGTATGACCATTGAGTAAAAGCATCCACTGAAGGATCCGCATGTGGTATCTGGCTAATGGAAGGAGAGGTATGGCTGCTGCCATAATTCCCAACACCTTTAGAACTAACCTGGCTTTGATTCTGTTGTTGTTGAGAAGGAGTGATACCAATTTGTGAATGTCTGATATCCTTTGGTGTGTTAGCCTTGCAGACATGTTTATAGTATCTAGATTTGCGCCTATGTAGGTAATAGTACGACAAGGCGACAAAACAGACTTTTCGCAATTTATTGAAATACCCAGTTTTTGACAAACGCGAAAAGTATAATCTCTGGCCATCAGAAGGAGATGCTTGGTGGGAGCTGTGAGGAGCCAGTCGTCCAAATATGGAAACACCTGGAATCCTTGTCGCCTCAGGTGAGAAGCTACCACTGCCATGCATTTGGTAAACACCGGGGCAGTGGTGAGACCAAAGGGCAGGGCCCTGAACTGAAAATGACTGGTTCCCAGCCTGAAGCGGAGGAATCTTCTGGAGTGTCTGTTCATTTTATGTGATAGTACGCATCCCGAAGGTCTATAGAGCACATCCAGTTTCCTTTGCCCAAAAGGGAAGGATGGATTGCAGCGTGACCATCCGAAATCTTGTTTTCTTGACTGATTTGTTCAAGACACTGAGATACAATATCGGTCTCCAGTCCCTGTTTTCTTTGGAACTAAAAGAACCTTGAGTAGATTCCGGATCCTTGTTGGTCTGCTGGCACTGGCTGAATTGCTCTTTTGCAAGCAGTTTTGAAATTTCCAAAGCTGCTAGATCCCTTTGAGCGGTGGAACATCTGGAAGGGATTTTTGACTGATTTGGAAAGTGAAGAAAGGGGATAGAATAGCCTTCGAAATGATGGACTGTACCCATTTGTCTTGAGTCAGGGATAGCCAGGCTTCTGGGTACAGTGACAATCTTCCCCGACTGCCTCCGAAGATGGGCAGTCGGGCAACACCTCAGGGATGCTGAAAGGGCTTGTCAGGAAGGCTTCCCGATTGCCCTGGTTCTCTGGACCCCCCTGCCCCTAGGGCGACGTCTACCATTGTTATTCCCACCTCTGCCTTTGGTAGGAAAAACGACTCTGTCGCCAGGCTAAGTCCCTTGAGATTGTTTACGGAACCACATCTTTCCACCCTTCTGGCCTTTGGGGTAAGGCCTGGAAGGAGTCGAAAACGGACTCCGACGGCAGAAAGGGTCTTGCCATCAGTCTCGCACCTAGTCAGGGTTTCTTTCACTTGAGGACCAAAGAGATGATCCATCAAAGGGGAGTTCGTGAAAGACGTCTTGAAAGGGTCCGCAAAATTGCATAGCCGCATCCAGGCGTGCCTACGTAAGGCCACACCTGTCCCTGCGCCTCTGCTCGCTCCATCAGCCGCGTAAGAAAGGAGGCGCATGGAGGAGTTGGATATGGAATTAAGGGTAGCCAGCTGCGTGTTCATCTTGTCTTGGAAACCCGCAGCTGTAGGATCCTTTAACATTTCACTCGCTTCCTTGATCAAGTCCCTTTGAAGACGAGTGAAATGGCACAGGTAGTTCAGCGAACGCATGGTAAATGTCGCTGAGGAGAACATCTGCTTCCCGTACCTATCCATGGACCTAGATTCCTTGTTAGGTGGATGGACAGGTACTGAAGGATCAGCCAGTTCCTTCTTTGTGGCAGCAGCTACCACCATAGCATCCACAGAAACTCCTTTTGTTAAAAACTGCTTGTCTGCAGGAGCTGTGATGAACTTAGAGGGTCTCCTGGGAGTGGGGTCCACTGAATCAGGAGCCGCCCATGCCTTCTTAGCAACCACCTGCATGAGGGGGTCGAAGGGGGGGTACACCCAGGAGGTGGAAGGACGAGAGCCAAACGCCTCAAGATACACAGATTCGTCCTCCAAAGGGTTGAGGGCTGGCCAATTTCCCCTCTGTTTCAGGATCTCCAGAATGTCTGCAAATGAGACATCTTCAGAAGGCGAACGCGGGAACCCTCAGAATCATCCAAATCTGTGTCTGACGTGATAGACTCAGGTGAGTCAATGTGTTTCCTACACTTCCTCTTCCGAGGGGCTCTTCTGCCAAATCAGGAGAGGCCTCGGAAGAGGATGAAATCCCCACAGGGGCTCCTGAGCAGCTGGCTCTCTGCGGTCCGGGATGAGGGAGTGAGTCACTTACCCTGAGGCACCATAGAGGAGGGGCGGACGGAGCCGACTGTGGAGTAGAGCCAGGCTCTAACACACCGCATGACCTCGAATGCACCCCTGTCAGGCAGAGCCAGAGGTCCCCGCCCGAGGAGCTAAGAACCCCTCGGCACCGACAGTGATGGCTCCGAGGCCGATGTCGGAGCCGAACTCACCAGCGCCAAGCCCCGAGAGGGAGAGGGGGTCGGACAAGGGTCCGATGCCACTCACCCTCGGAGCCGACGAGGGAAGTCCGGCGCCGAGATTCTTCCAAAGAAGAAAACGGAGCCGACGACAGAGCCGAAGACAATTGTATCGGCTCCGACGCTATCACAGTCTCGGTTCCGACCGACCCGGCTCAACTCAAGAGAGTCAAGGAGAAAAATGTTGATGGACCGGGCAGGCATCGACTGATGAGTCGGGCTCTGAAGCATCTGGGCCAGTGCCTCGGACTTAAGTAGTCGACTCACTACCCTCTGAAGGTCATGATCCGACAGCCTCGATGACCTAGAGGAGTGAGACCTTGGCCCGCTCAGACAGCAGGGAGATCCTGGAGCCGAATGAACGGAGCCAAGAGATGGTGACCTGGACCTCTTCCTAGTTGTCGGCTCAAGGTCTTGTCGGAGCCGACACGGAACTTCTATAACCTCGGCTCCGGCCGGAGCTGAGGGAGCCACAGAAACTGTGGACTGAGACTTATCGGCTCCAGCCCGAGCTGATAAAGGCAAAGGTTGAGAAACCTGAGGTCTCGGCTCAGATACGAGCCAAGACCTAGATGCCTTAGAGGGCTTCCTGTTGAAACAGACAGGGAATCCTCTGGCTTCAGTAAGCCTCTAAGAATTTATTTTTCTTTCCTGCAGGACCCTGGGGCTGAAGCCATGGCACACAGCACAGGAGTCCTGCAGGTGCAAAGGCCCCAGACAGACACAAGAAGTGTGAGCGCCTGTCAGAGACATTTTCTGACAGCACGCATCACACTTCTTGAACCGAGACCTTTGCTTCTTTAGACATTTTTGTCTGACAGGTGTACACAAACACACACAAACACACAAGTTATACCCTGTCAGGTTAACACAATAAATTTAGTAGTAATACTAGTAATTTAAAACTACAATAAACTACAATAAAACACGAACACTCCACTAGGGAAGGGAAGGCCTGTAGGCCCAAGGGAAGAACCAAAGGTTCTTGGGGAAAGAAACGGAAATTATTTTGGGTAGGGAATAAAAGTTTTCTAACCTACACTAACTAAGTAAAAATATTAACTTAAAGGGGTTTTAAAGACTAATTTTCACAAGAAAAATAGTACTCACCAGGAACCGGTAGAAACAACCAACCTCGAAGCTGTAGCGGCAAACGAGATCTGAGGTAACTCTCGCCTAGCATTGTGGGATATAAGGGGAGCCTCAAGCCGGTGGAACCAACTCTCGAGCTTTTAGAGTGGCCGAGTCGGAGCCGAGGTCGGCTCCGAACCCATCCAGCAAGAATGAAGGCGAGATAGACAACTTAACATCTGGGATTTATGTAACTTAAGATATCTAGTTAAATTCCTCCTTTTATTAGGATTATTTAAACCATTAATGTTAACGGATATACTTTTTAGTGTAGTCATTGAAAATTAAATGATGTAAATATAAACATACTGATCTAAGAAATACACAAGAATATATCTAATAGGAATACTATTATGATCATTAGAACAAACATAGTGTAAGAGTATCATATTCTTAAAATTAAGGTTGTTTCCTACTACATAAGATATGAACGTCTGAAACGTTATTAGAAAATATTTATAAAATAAACATGAAACAAATAACCAACCTGAACCCCTCTGGAGTTTAAAAGTCCTAACTCAAATGACATCAGTCACTCGAATCGACCTCCTATCAAAAGCAGCATCCAATCAGCACCTGCCTAAATGTCTATAGTCAACTATAAAAATAAGGCTTCTCATCTATAACAAACAATTTTTTGTATGAACCCAATGCATAGATATAATGTTGTGTCAATTAGTAAATTGATGACAGCTACATCTTAGGAATAAAGTACAGAATTTTCTTACCTTAGTTAGTAGGTTATTAAGAACTACTATGATCTATTAGTTCACTCTTCTGTTTTAAAGTAATCACATTTGATAACCTTAAAAAGAGACTATGGCATTATTTTATTACCGAAATATGGCTAATAATGGCTGAAGTGTGATATATAGTACTGCCATAGGTGATCAGCTAACTGTGACATAAAATGTTGTAAATGAATCACCTAACGGCCTTCAATAACCACGAACATTGGCAGCTAATAAATAAGATGCTAATAAAAGTGATTTTACTAACAATCAACTAACATACTGATCATTCTGAAAGAAATGAACACTGCATTTCTTTGCCAGAAACCAAATATAGTGATTACTCATCAAGAAGTAAAACCAACATCCTGCTAGTTTTCTTATAACCAAACACCCCGGTGCAGTCTCTCATAGAAGAGTGACTAATAAACCTTAAAAGTCTGATCTTCCATTCATTGCATTAATTTGAGTTACCTCAAAGGGTCCATCACCATACTCAAAACTAGTGAAAAGGTCATATTAGTTCAAAGAAGCAAGGTGCTTAAATAGCTCCTGTACACTATATAAAAGCCTTATTTAAATATAATGAGCTTTTTATTATTCAATTATAGCTTATACTATCTTTGAATCTTGAAAAGCTATTTCATTAAAACAAAAGATGAAAATTTCACATTTTCTAATGATAAACAGATCTAACTATTTTAATGCACCTATCCTTGCAATATTATTGCTGCCTATGTGGTACATCCCTATCAGCCTATTACAAAAATGCATTCATAAAATAACTGAGATAACCTATTATATACATCTATACATTTAACGTTTTGATAAATGCTTCATGAATATTTTCTCAGCAAGACAATAGTTATAAAAAATGTACATGTAACACAAGTATATAAACAGCATGTAGCGTTATTAAATCTTCCAAAAATGCACAAATCACAACTAGTATTTCTCATCAAGATATCGGCACCCTTGTTATACATAAAGCAAATATTTTATGAGAATACTATTCGTTTATAAATACATAAGGCTCAAGAATATCTAAGATGATCAGAAAAAGTATTTGGGCTACGTGCGTAGTATAATCCCTATTTATTTAACAGATTATTGCATATAATGTCTTACAATAAGATGACAGTAGTAATCTAGTTATATCTTCTTTCCGTATGCTGTATGAGGAAACAAATTTGATTCAGTAGCTTCCCGGTGAGGATCAGAAGATCAATTTACTTCCGACGCCTTCATGATGACATTTTAAGAAAGCTACGAGCTTTCCAGCCACGATGGATATCACAGTCTCAAGCTCATCATGAAGATAAAGCTTTCAAAGTTCTGGCGGGAAATAGTAAGTAAAACATTACTTAACTACATATAAGGCAATGTCTCGAGACTCCCTCTATACTGAGAGAGATGAGAAAGAGGAAAAAAAAAACCTCGCATACACAACACGAAGCAATGACAGCTATCAATCAAAGCTTCACCACACTATCAACCAGACTCTCCAGTTAATCTCTGACCAAAGCACACAGGCACCAAAACATACAATTAACACAAACACCACCACACACGTCTCTACAGTGCTTGAGCACCAAACCAGAGCCTCCAAATAAACACAACCAACTCGGAAATGACAACAAAGCCTTACCATTACTCCAGCCACACTGCCACTCACATCTCGGGTCAGAAGTACCATCACTAGCACAGCAATTCTGCAACTATACATCAGGCTATCATACAAGGTTCCTTTATCAAATAATTAACTATGAATCAACTAAAATACAAATACAGCAATTATAACTAAATAAAAGTTTTCCAACCACTACAAGAACCAAAATCAAGATAAACAAATACTCCCCCTAATGATAAGCACCACTACAAGACATCTGGAAGCATAAATATCCAAGACAGGAGAATCACTGCACCCATGGGAATCAAACCAATAAACATTAAGATAATAAATCTTAAACAAATAGTACAAATGAAAAAAAAAAACAACAAACGACTATTCTACAAAACAAAATAGACAACTATTTAGTTAACCAATTTACATTATATTAAATATAATCCCAAAAGCTCACCTGGATGTCCGGTTTCATTTCCCCAACTGAGTGAATCAAGTGCAAATATGTACTTGTTATGATTCATCCTTTGATTTTTTTTTTTTTAGGGTCAAATGTTTTCCAAGTGTTGTTCTCAGCATTCCTTTTAAGACTAGGACTGGCCCACTCCATTTCATCTACTTTTTCCAGTATGTTATTAGATTTTATATAAGTTATTGCATTGTCTAGGTCTTCAAAAATTTTAAAACCATCTAGATAAAATATTTTCAGTCTTGCAGGAAAAAGCAAATGGGTTTTTATTTTATTCTTTTTTATTTCTCTGACTAAAGGCAAGAAAATTTTCCTTTTTGATAATACTGAAGAAGAATAGTCATTATCAAAGCGTATAATACTGTCCTTCAGTTTGATTGAGGATTTTGCCCACGAAGTCTTTAGTACCATTTCCTTATCATGGGCTAATAGGAACTTTACAATAACAGATTTAGTATAATTACTCTTGGTGTTTTTAGATGTCACCATTGATCTATGGGCTCTTTCAATACCATATGAAAGAGCCTCCGGCAGTTCAAGTACTTCAGGCAACCAGGAAGATAAAAATCTTTCCATATTATTTCCCTCTATGTTATCCGGTAAGCCAAACATTCTCACATTATTCCTACGGGACCTGTTCTCAAGGTCATCAAACTTTGTCTGAAGAAGAGAATTTTGTTTTAACAGGAACTCAACATTATGTTCACTCTCCTGAAGTCTGTTATCCATATCACTTAATGCAGTTTCCATTCCTGAAATCTGCTTCCTCTGTTGCAATAAATCTTCATGTAGAATGTCCATTTGGTGAGAACACTTTTCTTTGAAATTGTCAATTTTTATATCCATTTTGTCTATCTTGACACTTAGTTCCTGAATAGTAGTTAGTAATGACTGTAGTTCTTTTTTTATAGTTGTCTCTTGATGAGAAGATTTAGTGAAGCTCATCCTGTTCTTTTACTTTAGTACTTCCAAGTGAAACTTTGACAGGAAAACTTAAAATCTACTTGAAATTTTTTATATACTACCCTAATATATATTTTAAAGAATTAATTAAAATAAAAAAAACTATTATTAGGGAAGTTTATATCAATATTTCCTGTCAATAAAGTTCCGTAAAGGCAGAGCTGATAAGAAAAGCTGCTACACTGTGCTCATCTTGGCCACGCCCCTCTGCAATGGTGAATTTGATGACTGTACAACAGAAAAAAAAAATTCATCAAACAAAGTGCATGCAGTGATAAATCATACAATACCCATACATATATACTTTCAAGAAAATAGGGACCACTTCACCCAAAAAAATCACTATAATTCTCTTTTAAAACAAGATGCCTTATTGGCTACAACTAAGACAGTGGGATGTCTGGTAAATCACAATCATCCCACTTTAATATACTTCCTTCTCAAAAATAACTCAAATAGAATACAGTTTGAATTTCTAAACAGGTACACACCTTCACATAATGGTAAAGAAGCTACAAATATAACATAATAAACATTATAACTGCAATACCAAACTACACATTACTGCGGAATTATAATCCACGGCCACATGAAAGTTGAATGTCGACTTTTTAACACTTCAAATACTTATAATGAAAATCAATGTGTCTTTACTGCTGTCATCTACCTGTGTAATACATATTGCACATATTTTCCTCATTCTTTTTCATATGTTGTTTACATTTCCCTTGGGTCTAACTTAAGAATTTAATTTTGAAGAGAAAGATTTACATTTATAATTAACAAACAATACAAAATTCATAATCAGATTTTAGTTAAAATAAGCAGGATTGAGAGATAAGGGCAGACGGTAAGAAGTGGAAAGATCTGATAGTGAAATACATTGAACATAGTAAAACAGAACATTATATTCATCACTTAAAAACCTTAATAAATTATACATTCAATTTGTAAAATTAGAGGTAATTCGAATCAGACGACAGTTTAAACTGAGATTTTTATCCAGTTAATTTAGGAATCCTATGTTTCTAAGATTAGATGTAGTTACTGTTTATTTGTTAATTTTGTTTCATTTCTTACAGCAGATATGACAGGAAGGATTAGTTACTCAATGCATATTCATCAACTGTATTTATATAAAGAAAGACTGGATATTAAAACAGAGATGCATAGATTTACTTTTCAGAGAGTTTTGTTAGCAACAAAAATAAACAGAATGTTAATAAATACAGCAATACTGACAACTGTGTCAGTAAATATAAATGGTTTGAATAATGTTTTGTATTTAGCTAAATATCCTAAGCTGAACAAGGCAGAAGAGGGACTCCTACAAGAATACAACTGCACCCCTGTAAAAAAATTTCCAGTTAATGATGCAGTAAGATATATCAGCTCCACCATCTTAAAAGTATTAGATCATCAAGCTCCTATTATATTTAAAAGAATGAAATGGAATCCTGCTCCACTGATAAAAAAGTAATCTAAACAAATAATGAGATAGGGCATGCAAGCTATAGACATAAAAGAGTAGTCAATCAATTGATGAGCCTCTCAGGCAGCTGATGAATCTTAAAGTGCCAAATAAAAAACGACAAGCAAACCTAGTATCATAACCTGCAGCAGACACCACAATAACCCAAACCTATTTTGGAATTCTATTAATAAGTAACTGAAACCAGGTCAGCCCTCCACACCATCACCCAAAACTAGCAATAACACAGATTCAATAGCCAAACAATTTAGATCTCAAGCTTCACTCTGAGTCTGTCCTTAAAAGTAACCCTAATGATTTATCTCTCCCTATAATTCTTGAAAACCAAACTGCTCCCTCTTAATTTCAACCCGTTGCTATTTCCACCATTTCAAAGTACCTTTAAAACTAAAATGCTCTGCCTTATCTACAGATAACCTTCTCTCAGAACATCTTACTACTGCTGCTGAATCTCCGTCATATCCCATAGCTATACTAACCATCTGCTGCATAACTGAACGTCACATCCCAACCCTATGGAAAACTTCATACATTGACTCCCTACACAAAGGCAAAACATCCACAGAATTCTCTATAAACACACAGCAATTCCCTCACCATTGGCTAAGATCCTGGAGAAATGTATACATTCACAACTTGTGAACTAGCTTATCAATGATAATCTCATTACAAAAACACAATATAGCTTTAGACCCAAGCATACTATATATACAACTGCCCTTATTAAGTTTACAAATATGATCAACAGTGACAGGAACAAAGCATTTAATATTGCTCCCCATCAAAAACTAGGGTACTTACGTATTATCGCAACCACATTTCCAACAGGAAAACCAGCTGTTTTCCAAGCCGTAGTCGTGGCGATCAAAGTAGTAAAAGTTTCTAATGAGGACAGTATAACAGTCCTTATGACATCTTTCTACCTTTCTGGCCGATAAATAAATACATAGTTTTCCTGTTTTTCTTGAGGGTAGTCGTGCGGACAAACATGCAACCCTGACTGTCGTAACCCCCTAACGAGTTTTACTCATTCTTGCATGGTACCTGTTTGACCGAACAACTTTTTATCACTTACACAGACTTTTGCATTTCTGTACACAGAAAACACTGGTCAGTTCATAAAAATTGGTGGTGAAATCTGTCATCCTAACTATGCCTCTGAAGCGTGCACAACCACCCATGAAGTCTGCCTTTGCTATTGTTTTGTCACTGTGTAACACGTTCACCCTGCATTTTTTGGACCAAACAACTGAGGACATCACAGTTACAAAGAATAAAAAATGATGACCGATCCAGGTAGCAGTCAAAAGTATACCAATTTTTGGTTAAAATTGGTATACCTTTGACAGCTGCCTGGATCGTTCATCATTGTTTATTCTTTGTAACTGTGATATATCATGGGGTGTTTGGTCATTTATACGTTTATTTATACCAATTGAGTACATCAGTCAGCAGAGGAATGAGAAATCTTTCAGGTTCCTATTTCATATCCTTCATGACATTTCTGTCACTGCAAACATTTTACTGCACCACCTAAGTTTATAACGGCACTGTTTAAAAATTGCTCTCTGGTTTGAGGCATTTCTCCTGAGGTGTTTTTGGCTGTCTGTGGAATTCATTAAGAAAGCAGTTCACACATCTCCTAATGACATAACACAGCGGCAAAACTAATTCAGGGCCTGATTAACCACAAACAACAGCACTTTGGCTAAAAACATTTACAGAGGATATCTTGACACGGTTTATACTAAAGACACATACATACACTGCAATCGCCTGCTACATTTAGAATATCAGGTAGTGGGTCTGGAATGTGGTTGCGATAATACGTAAGTACCAAAACTAGTATTTGAACGTCCCTCCTTAAAGCTCTCTTAATCTGCAAAATCATGGTTCCATAACTACCTTTCTGGTAGTCTACAGCCAGTCAAGTGGCAAAAGACGTATTCTTCCTTCCTGTCTGTCACTACAGTTCTGCCACAGGGATTCATCTTTGATCCACTCCTTTTAACATATACACCAGCTAACTTCATAGCACTTTAAGAAATGTCTCAAATAATACAATACACAAAAGATTCGACCCTTATCTGCTCAACCTTATCCCTCTGCCTACAACAAAAACATTACACAGGATCCCTTCTCTTCTACAGAATCCTAGATATCCAACTCCCACAGCTCCTTCTTAACCCCAATAAAACTAAATTTACACCTTTTACCTCTAATAATGTCTCGCTTGACCTCTTAGAGCAAAAAATCTGGACAGAGCTCTACATGGGGGGAGAAAGAGACAAAAATAGAGAACATTTTTAAATACTGCTCTTACAAACTTCAGAAAATGATAGCATAACAGACATTGCATTATCATGAATTTTCTGGAGGGTATGAGGTATGAAACTCAAATGCTTGTCATTATTTTCTAAGTTCAGTCCTCTATGACGTACAAATGATTTGCCAAAAAAATTTAAATTTTATGAGAAACAGGCCAATAATATGAGGCAAAATCTGGGCATTCTGCAGAAATCTGGACAGTTGAGAGGAATGTCTCAGAGAAAAACATTTCTTTACCATCATCACTAGCAACAGCACTCCATTAGAACAAGCAACTCAAACCAAACTGTAATAAAAAAAAAGTCAAAAGCTATGAACTTCATATAGATCTAAACACTACCTTACTAACAACACCAAAAGAAAAAATATCACCTACTTATTTACTGCCATAATTATTTTATGCATCCCCCATTCATACTAACCTACATGTGAATTTAAAAGCCAAATTAAACATATATTACAACAAAACAAGAAAATTTGCTTCAAATCTTCCTTCCTGCTTTCACCATTGCCTTCCTCTAAAGGAAATTAAATGGTTAGAACTGCCAAACGAACTAATCTATGATCAATTAATCACTGCACATTCCCTTCTCTGTCAACCCCAAAACTGCACTGCCTTGAAAATACACTTTAGTACTACTCTCTAACAAGGCACTTATGATCTTACAATCAATCCCTCAAGAAAACCAAAACTAAAAACTCAGCAGGGTATTCACTATATAATAGCTATGTCACTAAACCATCTCTTTCCATCTGAGGCTCACTCCAATTCTACAAAACTTCAAATATATGCTTAAAAGAACACCTGGTGGGGGTATGGACAAGCTGATCCAGGGTGTTGGAATTTATGAATTCCAGAAAGCATTGAGCAAATGAGTTAGTACGCGAGTAGTTTTCCCAGTTGATGGTGAGGTAGTTGAAATTGCCCATTATTAGGGTATTGGGCTGTACCTTAATGTTACCCAGTATATCAAGAAATGTGGAGTGAGCATCCTGAGGCATGGAGGGGGATCTGTAACAAGCTAGAACCTGGCTTGTAGTCTTGCCCACTGTTAGTTGCACCTGGATAACTTCGGATGCATTATGTTGAGCAACTAGCCTGGAGGTGTGGATATCCTTAATGAATATGGACACACCTCCTCCTTTTAGTGTTTCGGTCCAGGTTAGGTGGCCGAAAGGTGTGGTATGAGTTATAGCCTGGTAATGCAGGGGTGATCTCTGGAGCCTTGAACCAGGTCTCCATCACTGCACAGATGTCAATGTTCTCCATTTTAAGGAGCGCCTCGAGTGACTGCATTTTGATGTTTAGAATTCTAGCATTGAGTAGCATTAGCTTCAGATTTTGCTTGCTTATACCTGCTCCGGTGGTGAGTTTGTTGTTTGAACCTTGCCTAAAAAGGCACTATAGGGGTGGCAAGAGCCTTAGCCAGTATCTGGAATCCCAGAGGTGACAGATACAGGCTATCTCTGGCAAAGCATCGTGGTCTGCCAGTCATGTCATCCCAGGCAGACAGACACTGGACCCTCTTAGAATGACACCAGAAGCTTAGCCAACTGTTGAAGTCAATCATTTTGTCCTTGTACTGTGGTATCATTCTGAGCGATGGCAGGATGCTACTCGGGGCTAGGGTCATACCTGCCTGGGCTACATGATCCGAGAGCTTCTCCATGTCTCTTTTCATGTAGTCCAGAGAGATACGTCTCAGGTCATTCACACCAACATGGACAATGACAGAGTCATATTTGTACTTGTTGTGGAGTGACCCGAGTGCTTGCATTATGTGGTGGATCCTGGCACCCAACAGGCAGCTGAGAGTAACTTTCTCCTTGTTTAGCCTGGTGAATGGGACATCAGTGTGTCTGACTATAGAATCACCTATGACTAGTGGGTTGGGTACATTGTTTTGTCTTATGGGCTGAGGTTGAGTGGTACACTGATTTTGTGGGCTATGTGTCATTTGGGTAGTGTTGGGGGTGGTGGTTGCTTGCATTTCAGCTTTGGAGGACTCTGTTGTTTGGGCAGATTTTTATCAAGAGCATCCGCGAATGTTGGTGTGTGTTTTGTGTTACTATGTGTGGGTTTAGGTGGTGTAGGTTTTGATGGACTATGTGCCGAGTGTGGTGTGGTGCAGGTGTTTACCTTCTCCTCTTGACTGTCTAGTACCGTCTTGGCTGGAGAGAGCTTGGCTTCCATTTTGGCTATATAAGTGTACCTCTCACAGGTTGCAGTGTTGGGTGGTAGGAGGAGAGGGTTCTCAGTGCACATGAGGCAATTGTTACATTGCCCCAAGATGCCCAGATTCATCAGGTGGACAGGGGAAAATACTGGGAGCTGAACATTAGACATGCCTGTATAGGTGTTTATTAATATAAGTGCTAAAAACTGTTTTCCTACTAACAAGTGAGGAAAGTTGAGTGCTGCTGTAATTTGTAGATTATTTAGTGCTTGCAACGAGTTTTGAATAAGTGCTGAGCACAAGGAAACAGTTTTGAGTGATAAAACTAGAAAATTTGCTAGTTCTAAGGGAAAATTAGAAGAGCAGACTTTCTGGCACTGGGAATAGTTTAGCCCTAGTTAAATGGTGCTGAGCAATGCGCAAAACCGCTCAAACTCAGGTTTTTAAACAGAAAGATGAAAGGGATAGAAAAAGTCCAAAATGGCCAGTAAAACTACAGATTCTGAGCTGAAACCTCCAGCGACAGATAGGCTGCTCAAATCTCACCACTCTCACTGATGAACAGAGAAGCTTCCTTCTGTCTTAGTAAGGTCTGGGCAACACAGAAACTATAAAACAGCCCAGAATTCAGCAAAATCTGAAAACTGAACTCTACTGGTAATAGAAAGGTGGGAAACGAGTAGAGAGATAGGATTTACTTTTTTCAAAAATTAAAACAGATACAGTAAAACAAACACTTTTAAAGCAGAAAAATGGCTATTGCACTTGAGTGTGTAGCCCTCAACAGCTGAAAAATACTTAAAAATGATCAGTTAAAGTGCAAACAGTATCAGAATTAAAAAAACAGTTCAAATAAGTTGCAAAGTTAATAAAAAACGCTTGGAATAGTGTGGCTAGCAAAAATAAGCAATAAAAAGCAAAACAGAGGTACTTAATCCACTCAAAGGCTCCCTTTTCTCTCTCTCTGCTGCTGTAGAACTCTGCAGGACACCCAGGCAGGATTTTGTTGAAGTAATACAAGCACAAAAACCGCGCAAACGTGGGTTTTAAACAGAAAGATGAAAGGGATAGAAATAACCCAAAATGGCCAATAAAACTACAGCTTCTGAGCTGAAACCACTCTTCCAGTGACAGATAGGCTGCTCAAAGCTCACCACCCTCACTGATGAACAGAGAAGCTTCCTTCTATCTTAGTAAGGTCTGGGCAACACAGAAACTACAACTAGGTGATATAAATATGGGGAGATTCCTCAGGATTGGAGGAATGCATTTATTAAACCTGTTTTTAAGGGAAAGGGGAGTAGGACAAACCCAGAGTAATAGAGACCCTTAAGTCTACTTTCATGTTGTGGAAAAATAATGGAGAAGGTAATATTGGATAAGTTATTCTCAGAACTGGATAGGCTGTGACTTGAAACCATATATCAGCATGCATATTTTGAAAACAGATCTATTCCCACCTGTTACATGATGTTCTATAACAATATAATAACAGCTATGAATGAAAAATTGTGCTGTGATGTAATTTATATAGATTTAACTTCAGTATTCGACAGGGTCATACACATAACACTAACCAATACATTAGTACAACTAGGTATTGATGTACTCTTGATAAGATATATAGCTGCAAGGCTTACAAAAAGGACATGTCAAGTATCATACAGGAACTGGACAGGCAAAATCCTTGGTTACAGTCAGGGTGTCCCACAGGGCTCTGTCCTAGGCCCTTACTTGTTTAGATTGTATCTTTTAGACCTAATTTTTTCATCTGAAGTATTTTACAGTCTATATGCAGACAACCTGAAATTGGGTAAACTGATTACATCCGTTACAGATAAGATATGTCTGCAAAATAACTTGACTAAATTGACCATTTGGGCACAGGAGAATAATATGCTGATAAATACATCAAAAACTAAGCATATGAGATTTGGTAGGCATAAATTCAAAAGGTGAATGCTTAATACAGCACACAGCGATTGAAACTGTAGACTCATTTAAGAAATTGGGTATATATGTAGATTCAGCTATGAGTTTTTCTAATCATATCAACCAATTTATTAATGATAGTTATAAAACTATAGGTTGTATACAAAGATTTATAAAGTCTAGGAAATCAAAAATAATGAAAACATTGTTTGTTAGTTATATTAGACCCAAACTTGAGTATGGAATGACAATATGGAAACCCTACAAGAAAACAAGCATGAGTAACCTGGAAAGAATACAACGGAAATATACCAAGGCTATTTACGGATGTGAAAATTTAAGTTATTATGAAAGACTAAAACAACTAAACTTGTACAGTGTCTCTTACAGATATCTAAGAGATCTTATTCAGGTATATACGGCATTTAGTGACAACTGCCTCTGGGAATGTTTGGGGTTACCAAAAAGTACTATAGACTCATCAGACAACCTATGTAGGAGATTCTACCGGAATGAGATGTATACTAACTGGTTCTCTGACAGAGTAGGTGGATGCATGGAGCAGACTTGCTGGACAGCTATCATCTCTTTTTGGTTGATGTGCAGATGGATTTGCTGTGGGCTCCATTGGCCCTGTATGCACCTACCGTCCAGATGTGCACCCCAGGCATAATCTGATGCATCTGTGGTGAGGGTCTGAGTGGAGTGCGGTGGTGAGAAAGGTAGTCCTTTGTTTAGGTGACATTCCTGAGCCCACCACAAAATTCTTTTTGAATGCAAGGTATTATCTGAATGACAGTGTCCATATCTTGGCAGTGCTGTGTCCATACATTTTTGAGATACCATTGTAGCTTCCTCATATGCAGTTTGGCATTGGGAAGCACCAGAATACAAGATGCCATGAACCCCAAGGCTTGAAGGACTGTCCTTGCAATAGTCAGCCTGGACTGATGAGACAAATGATGGAAGTAAAGGGAAAGATTCTTTTGTTTGTCTGGGGTCAAAAAGGCCATCTGGGACGCTGTATTCAGTCTCACACCCAGAAAGCACATGTCCTGAGAGGGTACTAGACTGGACTTTATTTCATTCACAGAATACCCCAGGCATCTTAGCACTGCTATCACATATTGCAAATGATGAAGAAGCTCGTCCCTTCCTTTGGCCAGAATCAGGCAATCGTCCAAATAAGGATAGATCTGTATTCCTTTTAGCCTGAAGAAAGACTATCACTGGAGCCAGAACCTTTGTGAACACTCTGGGCAGTAGATAAGCCAAAGGGCAATGCAGAGAACTGATAATGAGAAGTCCCAGCCCTGAAACGCAGATACTGCCTGCAACTTAGCCTGATAGGAACATGAAGGTAAGCCTCCTTGAGATCCAGAGTCACCATCCAATGATCTTTGCCCAGCAGAGGTAAAAGCTGTTGTAACGTCAACATTTTGAACTTGGGAATGTCCAGATAAGTGTTGAGGATAGATAAATCCAAAATTGGTCTCCACGTGTTCCCCTTCTTTGGTACTAGGAACAGGCGAGAATAAAATCCTAGGCCTACTTCTGGCAGAGGGACAGGCTGTATGGCCCCTATTGGAGCAGCAGAGAAATTTGTTTGTGAGCCTCTATTCTTTGCTGAGGAGGAACGTCTGGCATGCCTTTGAAAGGAGGCAAGGTATGGAAATAAAACCTGTAACCTTGGTGTATAATATCCAATACCCATCTGTCCTGGGTAATTAAACTCCAATTTTCTTTGAAGAGTGCCAACCTTCCTCCCAAAGGTGCTGCCAGACAAGAAGGCTCTGGCAGCTGAAATGTTTACGAAAGGACTGGCCCCTGCCTCACCGAAGACTGTGCAGGTGAACTCCCTGTTCTAGGTCTGAAAGAGCCCTGAGCTCTTAGCAGGCCAATTCCTACTAAACCCGGAGGCTGAACTTGCAAAAATCTTTAACAGTCTGCATAGACTTAGCCTTGTCTTCCATTTTCTTTAAAACTGCCTCCACAGGTGAACCAAACAATACATCAGACTGTAAAGGAGCATCTAAAATCCTTGTCTTAACATGGTCAGATAAGTTCTGATCCCTCAGCCAGGCGTGCCTGCTAAGAACTGACCCAGTGGCAGCCACCCCAGACGAGGCCTGTACAGCATCAAATCCACATTGTAAAGAATGCTTACCCACCTGTTCAGAAACATGTACCAAATCTTGTAATCTTTACACTCAATGCCTTCCAGAGCATCCACCTTAGACTTCAATTGAGAAAGAAGATAGTTTTGATATTTCAACATGTGAAACTGGCAATTCAAAGCCCTCATAGCTAAGGTGGAAGAAGTATAGACTTTCTTTCCCCATCTATCCAAAGCTCTGGCCTCTTTATCTGGAGGAACCGGATTTTTACCACAGAGGCCTTGACACCCTTAGGTCCCTGACTAACTGTTTCTGGGTCCGCCCTAGGACTCTTATACAGATATTTATGAGCTTCAGGCATCCTGTAATACCTGTCCGGTTTAACAGGAGCAGGAGGCAAAGAATCAGGATTAAGTGAAGCCTCTGCAAACACATCTTCCACAACATCCAGAACAGGTGGTATAGCCAAAGGCCTATGTAAAAGCAAAAATTCCCTAAGCCTTTTCCTGGAATCAGAGAAGTCCTGACCTTTCCACTTAAAATGTTCCCTCATGGAATGAAGAGTCTCTGAAAAGAAAAATCCTCTGGAGGAGAAGAGAATCATCCACATCAGAATCAGAATAAGGAGAATACTCCTGCAAGTCTTAGCCGAAGACTCTGAAACATCGAAACCTGCTCAAACTCCCCAACTCTGGTTCCACCCTAGGCCTCTTATCAGGAGGGGCAAAGAACCTCTAATCAAAGTAATTAAATCTTCTGCCATTTTGAGCATGTGCTTCTTGGGCACAGATCCTGAAGAACTAGGAGTGACACCAACAGAAGCTAAACCTGGCCTGCCTCTGGGAGAAGCCTTGGAAACAGAAGGAGAGGGCCTAACCACCCTAGGAAGGGAGGGGAGTACAGTAACCTGAGAAGCCCCTTCAGCCTGACCTGCCTCCTGAGAGGCCACATCCTGCAATATCAAAGTCTCCCCTGGGACTCCAGAGTTCCACTGACTCTTCCTGCCTGGGTTTAGCTGCTTTGTCTTTGAAGCAGGCGTCGGAGCATCCAACGGCATATTGTAATTGCACCGCCCTCAAGACCAACCTGGCACAATCTAACAAACCCTAGCACACAGGCCCCAAACAAGGAATACACAAAGTATGATAATTATCTGTTTCCCACAAGAAATACAGTTATTCACTTTTTCTGACATCCGGTAAACCACTGAGGCAAGAAAAACTAAAATATTCAATGCTGCTTCTGCATCGGACCATGCGCAAAAAAGACTGAGGATATGGACGCGGTCGTGCGCATTTGGTTACCTGACGTCTGATGTCAGTCTTCCAGCCTAATACTTTGATATTCGGGCCGACCGAGGACAGCGGACTACCCAAGTGTAAGGACTGCAGCAATGTGAGATGAAGAACATCTACAAAACAGCCCAGAATTCAGCAAAATCTGAAAACTGAACTCCACTGGTTATAGAAAGGTGGGAAACGAGTAGAGAGATAGGATTTACTTTTTTTCAAAAATTAAAACAGATACAGTAAAACAAACACTTTTAAAGCAGAAAAACGGCTATTGCACTTGAGTGTGTAGCCCTCAACAGCTGAAAAATACTTAAAAATGATCAGTTAAAGTGCAAACAGTATCAGAATTAAAAAAGCAGTTCAAATAAGTTGCAAAGTTAATAAAAAACGCTTGGAATAGTGTGGCTAGCAAAAATAAGCAATAAAAAGCAAAACAGAGGTACTTAATCCACTCAAAGGCTCCCTTTTCTCTCTCTGCTGCTGTAGAACTCTGCAGGACACCCAGGCAGGATTTTGCTGAAGTAATACAAGCACAAAAACCGCACAAACGTGGGTTTTTAAACAGAAAGATGAAAGGGATAGAAATAACCCAAAATGGCCAATAAAACTACAGCTTCTGAGCTGAAACCACTCTTCCAGTGACAGATAGGCTGCTCAAAGCTCACCACCCTCACTGATGAACAGAGAAGCTTCCTTCTATCTTAGTAAGGTCTGGGCAACACAGAAACTACAACTAGGTGATATAAATATGGGGAGATTCCTCAGGATTGGAGGAATGCATTTATTAAACCTGTTTTTAAGGGAAAGGGGAGTAGGACAAACCCAGAGTAATAGAGACCCTTAAGTCTACTTTCATGTTGTGGAAAAATAATGGAGAAGGTAATATTGGATAAGTTATTCTCAGAACTGGATAGGCTGTGACTTGAAACCATATATCAGCATGCATATTTTGAAAACAGATCTATTCCCACCTGTTACATGATGTTCTATAACAATATAATAACAGCTATGAATGAAAAATTGTGCTGTGATGTAATTTATATAGATTTAACTTCAGTATTCGACAGGGTCATACACATAACACTAACCAATACATTAGTAGCATCCTGTGAATCCACAGAAGCGGGCATCAGGGGCTGTGAAAGCATCTCACTGAGGACCGGAGAACTGATGGCTAGCTTAACGGAAGTGTTGTCAGTAGGTTTGGACCTGTGCGGTCTGTCTCTGTCTTTATCTTTACAATTTTTTCATAATATCTGCTGTCGGATGACTTGCTAAAGCCATATCGGAATTCGAGGACTGTAACAAAAAATATCTAGCTACAATAAAAGCCGAAGATGCATAGTTCTGGCGTTGAACAAAGCACAGAAGCAACAGCGGGGGACGTTGTGGTCTGGGCCTAAGCAAGTGATGCGGTAAGAATGAAAGTCTTGGTGTGCGGTATTTGCTTTCCACAGCTGAGACAATTGTTAATTTTTCTGACATCAGTTAGTGCAAGAAAAAAGGATCCCCAATGGCGTACTTAGCTTTAGAAGACTTCAGCTTCAATTCAGACGATGAAACTCAGGTAGCGTCCGACCAGTACTCAAGCAAACTGCTTCTGGCTCCTTAGCAAGAAAGACTGATGCAATGGCGTCAGCTGCCTTACTTTATATTAATCACGACTGACGTCAGTCCTGAAGCGACAACAACCGATGCAGAAATACTAAGCCTTTGGTATTCAGGCTGGCCGAGGGCTACCCTGGCAGGGATAACCCAAATGTGATGACTGCAACAGTGAAACACGAAGAACATCAGTTGTTCTCAGTGTAAACCTGCCCTGATTCCAAAAGCCTTGCTCTCAGTGGAAGTGACTTACTTCAGTGTAAGACCTCTCCATAAACTGGGTTGTTTCACAAACTGCATTCCAAAACACCTGCTCTTAGCCTGCTCTCATTGTAAGTGGTCACTTACACTGAGAGCAAGCCTTTTGAAACTGGGCCCATTAATTCAATTTGTGAGGTATTTCAATGTTACAGAGATACAGAATATAAAAACTAACAAAGCCATAAAATATTCAAAATTATTAGATTCTGGTTCTATGATAACATTCTGTTTCCCCAAGATATCTACATGGCTATGTGTAAGAAATGTACAGCATTTTATCTTGGGAAAACCGAATGTTACTTTACAATCAGGATCTATGAACGTGAGTATGATGTTATAAACAAAAACATCTTATGAATTATACAGATATCTTAAGAATTACTCAGATAATGGATTTGTTTTCCAGTCCTTGAAAAAGATGAGCAAATGTGAGAGGGGTCCATAATTCTTGGAAAATTTTGAATTGAAATGGTAGCTGATTACTGACGCTGAAAAAATGCTGGAACTTTATGACTATTCTTCGATTATGAGCATTTAAAAAGAAAAATCATTAGAATTATAAAGTCTGTTTTAAATTAATTTTTTTTATATTAAATTTTATATAGATACTTTTTGTACTAAGTTTTAACAGTGTGTGTGGAGTGTATACATGGAGTTTTATGAAAAAGTTTTTGTCTCTTTATGGAGGGGTCATGTGATCTTATGTGAGTCTTTAAAAAAGGAACTAACTTGATAATGATGAAGACTGAATTGCAAAACAAAAGCACAATCTGTTTTTTTTTTTATTTATAACTGCTAATAAGTTAAATCTACAAATGAGATTATAACAAAAATATTCACTTTATATAAATGTTGAAATTTCTGTACTGATTTATGTCTTTTCATTTTTGTAACATTGTGACAAGCCAATTGCAAATATCATGGAGCTTATCTTTAAATGTTTAATTAGCTGTATGTCCTTTTGTGACATGTAAAATGTAACTTGCAATTACTGTGGAACTTTTCTCCCCAGGCCTCCACTGAAAATGGGCTCTTCTTGGCCCAGTGGACTTCCCCGGTCATCAAACTTCAATGAATAAATAAATAAATAAATAATAAGCATCCTTTGAAATAATTAACTACTTTACATGGCTAGGACGATGGCTAAATCAACAACTCAACTTATGATACCACATAGAAAAAAATAAAATTCACTGTAAATTTGCAAATAACTGGGTCACACAAATCTCTTATTTTCTGGTTCCTTCAGGTAGGACAGCAACTGGGCAAAGAGTTCTCCCTGTCCACCTATAATAATTTCCTCTCCTTCCAAAAAGAATCTCTCATCTCTGCTAACAATGACCAAGAAAATATTTAGATTCATCACCCTTGCTCCAAAAATAGAGCAACACTGCTGTGTGCTGACCAAAATGAAATGGCTGCCAATATAAAAACAAAGCAGCTATGTAGTCATCGTAACGTTCCATCTGTGCTGCCCAATTACACTCTTCCTTATCTGTTGGGTTTGGGTCAGATCGATGGATCTGATTCAGCCACTTCTTCCAGCTCATGGAACACCAAAACTTTCAAGCTTCTCCAATTACCCATATTGCCCTAGTTACCTAGCATACCTCAGTTCCTATTTGCTGCCCATACACCTGCAAAGTAGTAAGGAATTATGAAATAACTGAATCTGGAACTCAAACAAAGGAACAGAGATTTCTGCAGCATCTTTTGATCTTTCTAAGAGTAAAGCAAGAAGGGGGGGGGGTTGGTAGTGGGAAGTTGAGGAAGAGTGAAAATTGACAACACAGATGGAACGCTTTGGTGAGTACATAACTGTTGGTACACAGTCCCCAGCTATCCAACTCCCAGGAGGACTCTAAGGAAGGATTTTCCTGAGCGCAGCTGATCCAAGGGCAGCTCTCCCCCTAGCGACCAGATCCAATTTGTAATGAACAATAAAGGTATGAGGGGTAGCCCAAGTTGCAGCTGTACAAATATCACCACAGTAAGTTCTAGACAAAAAGACTGAAGAAGTTGACATAGATCTATGAGCTTTTGGTGGTTTTGTTAAAAGCAAAATTATTTTTTATATACAAAAGTAATACAATCAGTCAATCATTTGGCTAAAGTCACTTTAGAAACTGGTTTGCCTAATTTTGATTCCAAAAAGGAAGCAAATAATTGTTTGAATTTCCTCAAATGTTTGGTTCAGTGACGATAGAAATGTAACTGTGGACATCCAATAGGTGTAACATACAGTCTAATTTATTTGAAAATTTGGAAAGAAGACTGGACGGTTGATAACCTGATTAATATTGGATTCTGCCACCACCCGTAAAGATAGTCTGTCCTTGTGAAATACCAACTAAGGAGATTTTGATGACAGAGCCTGTAATTCTGACGGGTCTATATTACAAGCTCAAAGAGTATTTTCTTCGACCATGTAAAGGTCGACACGTAAAGAGTGAAAGCTGTAGGCCTGCTGAATCTAGCTTTGTTTGTATAACTTGAGCATTAATCCAGGCCATCTTTTTTCGAGAAGGTTCCCCTGCACCCTAGTAGCAGGAGTGTGCAGTTAGAACTTGTCAGATTGAAGACTGCTGGAACAGGGCTCAGTTTTAAGTTTTTTTACTGGTTAACTGGGTAATTTGTTTAAATCAGTCTGCTTGTTTTCTACTGTTTATATATATATATATATATATATATATATATATATATATATATATATATATATATATATATATATATATATATATATATATATATATATAAAATAAAAAAATTGCACTTAATCTGCTTTTACTGTAATTGTGCTTCTTCCCACTTCATTACCTTATTTTGCTTGTGCTTCTTCTTAAAAGTACTCAGTTGTATTATTCTTCTGCAGTTATTACTGCTTAGTAGTAGCCTGATTAAATTGTAACTGTTATTCTAAGCCTTTGGGTTTATGCATTTGGGCTTCAAACCAGTTGTTTTACATTAAGAAGGTTTGTGGACTGCATTGTTGTGGCAGGACAGTTAGCTTACATCCTTCTAAGTTGGGAATTGCTGACTGAAGGCTCAGTGTCTGTTATTCTAAAAGCACATTAGTTACGGTTTAAGCACTTGGGCTTCAGGCCAGTTATTTTACATTAAGAAGGTTTGTAGACTGCACTCTTGTAGGAGGAGAGGCTAGCTTCTGCCCTTCTGAGTTGGGAATTTCTGGTTAAAGGATTATTGTGCCTGCTTATTTGATCTGTTTCTTTCTGAAATTTGTGTGCTTTGTTTGCTGTAGCACAGAGTAGGTTATTGGCCATTTTGGGCTAATTTCTATCTCTTTCATTTCCCTGCAATAAAAACCATATTAGCGCAGTTTTGCGCGTTGGGCAGTGCCGGTTAGCTAGGGTTAAACTAATCCTTGGCACCACGAAGTCTGCTTTTCAATTTTTCCCTTGGAACTAGACAAACTTTCAACTTAAGCACTAAAACCATTCATTTCACAGCCCAGCACTTGCTCAAAACTCATAGTAAGCACTAATTAACCTTAGCACTAGACCCCCTATACTGTCCAGAAGGACAAGGCTTTCTATTCGTCCCTACCAGCTAATCAGTAAAACAACTCACTTTACCTATTCAGGCATGTCCAAAGGGCAGTTTCAGGTGTACTCTCCAGTCCAACTGGTGAATCTGGGCATTTTGAGGCAATGTTACAACTGCCTCATGTACTTAGACAACCCTCTCCTCCTACCACCAAACACTAATAAATGCGAGAGATGCAATTATACAGCCAAACTGGAGGCAAAGCTCTCTCAACCCAAGCCTGGAACTGACAGTCAAGAGGAGAAGGAAAATATTTGCAACACACCACCAGTTTCCCATAGACCTACTAAGCCAACACCGGCAAATAACACACACAAATACATGAAAACATACTCGGAGGCTCTAAATAAAAATCTGCAAAAGCAACAGAGACCTCCAAAGCAGACACCCAAGCAACCTCCACACCCCATCACAAACCAAGAAACACATACTTCACATAACCAGTGTGCCATGCAATCATAGTCCTTAAGGCAAAATAACATACCCAGCACACTAGTAATAGGCGACTCTATAGTCAGGCACACTGATGTCCCACTAATTAGACTAGACAAGGAGAAGGTTACAGATAGCTGCCTGTCGGGTGCCAGGATCCGCCACATAACACAAGCACTCAGGTCACTCCAGAACAAGTACAAATACGACTCTGACATTTTCCGTGTTGGTGTGAATGACCTGAGACGTACCTCCCTGGACTACATGAAAGGAGACATGGAAGAGCTCTCTGATCACGTAGCCCAGGCCGGTATGACTCTGACCCTGAGTAGCATCCTGCCCTCACCAAGAATAATGCCACAGTATAAAGAAAAAATGAACAATTTCAACAACTGGCTAAGTTTCTGGTGTCATTCAAAGGGGATCCAGTATCTGTCCACCTGGGATGACATGCTCGATAAGCCACTTTGCTTCACAAAAGAAGGCTTGCACCCGTCACCCTTAGGCTTTCAAATACTGGCTAAGGCTTTTGCCTCCCCCATAGTGCCTTTTTTATGTAAGGCTCAAAAGGTAATCCCACCACCGTAAATAGCACAAGTAACCAACAACTGAGGGTAATGCTACTCAATGCCAGAAGTCTAAACATCACAATGCATGCACTCAAGGTACTCCTCAGTATGGAGAACATCAATATCTGTGCAGTAACAGAAACCTAGTTTAAGGCTCCAGAGAACATCCCAGCACTACCAGGCTAGAACTCATACCATACGTTTCGGTCACAGAACCCGGAGCGAAACACAAAAGGTGATGGTGTATCCATATTCATCAAGGATACCCACAACTCCAGGTTAGTGGAACAGCACAATGCCTCAAAGATCATCCATGTGCAACTAACAATGGGCAAAACTACAATTCAAATTGTAGCTTGCTACAGATCAACCACCATGACCCAGGACCCCCATTTGGCGTTTCTGAAGACACTGGAAAATATGAAGGTCCTACCAAACGCCCTAATATTGGATGATTTCAATTATCCAAACATTAACTGGGAGAACTACTCAATTACTAACTCCCTTGCCCAACGCTTCCTAGAATTTATAAACTCGAACGCCCTGGATCAACTGGTCAACACCCCCACCAGTGGTGACATACTGGACCTGGTCATCATCAACATGGGCAAACGGTGTTCTAAACTGGAGGTCAAACCCTCCCTGGCTAGATCAGACCATAGACTAATCACTCTGGATATCCACATTCCGTCCCCACCCCCAACCAAGGAAACCACCGTGAAAACTTTTCAAAAGCAAACTTCAAGTTACTTAAGACAGAGGTGGAAAGGTTCACAGCCCCCATGTTAAAGGACAACGCTGTCCAAGCTGCTGAATCCCTTACAAAGGCACTCTATGAGCACCTACAAGAATGCATGGATTGTGCTATCCCAAGCAAAACCAAGACTTACTCCTCCAAGAAAAGGAAACCAGTCTGGTGGACCCCTGCCATAAACAGGTTATACAACAGAAGGAGGAAACTAGTGCAGAAAACAGTAAAATCCCAAGAAGGAAAGACATCCCTGATCAGTATCAGCAAGAAACTACGATCCCTCATAAAATCATCCAAGGCTAGCTTCGAAAGAAAAACTGCCAAGGGCTCCAAAGATAACCACAAAGCGTTCTTTAGCTATGTCAAGAACCTAAGTGGAAACTCTCAGATCTGCTCTGACTTAGTGCAAAATGGCACAAAATACACTGAACCGAATGATATTGCCAACATTCTGGCTGACAGGTTTAGTGCAAACTTCACCCCCCCCCCTCACCCCCTAAAGGGCCCATAACCATACCAGAAGAATGTAGTGCCCCAGCAATCACTGACACAGGTTAAAACATCCCTATCCAAAGCCAAAAATACAGCTTCAATGGGACCAGATGATGTCCCAGGCTGTGTCTTACACGAGCTCCAAAATGAACTAACCCCTTACCTAAGCACACTGTTCAAACTCAGCCTCTGTACAGGCTACATCCCCATAGAGTGGCGCACAGCAACAGTTATCCCACTCCACAAAGGTGGAGCCACAATGGACCCCATGAACTATCGCACTATAAGCCTGACTAGCCTGGTCTGCAAGGTTATGGAACACATCGTCATGGAATTCATTAACAGAGACATTGGGAATCTTCAAACATTGGACCCTACCCAGTTTGGCTTTGTTAAGGGCAGATCATGCCTCCTAAACTTGGTGGACTTCTTTGAGACAGTTACCAAGGCTTTAGACGAGGGAAACAAGGTCAACACAGCCTACCTAGACCTTGCAAAGGCTTTCAACATCATTCCCATTCTGGTATTATAGACAAGCTCACCAGCCTGAACATAAACCCCTACGTCATGAGATGGGTTGCCAATTGGCTCACAGATAGAACCCACATGGTGAGAGTTGTAGGCTCTAGATCCGACTCTAAACCAGTTACAAATAGCATCCCCCAGGGCTCAGTCCTGTGACCCCTTCTGTTCGGTATATACTTCTCAGAGGTACAGGCAAGCACAGGAGGACTATGGCTGACCAAGTTTGCAGATGACTGCAAACTGGGGGCCATAATTGACTCTCCAGCTAATACAGACATCCTCCAGGAGGGTCTCACTGAGATGGATACCTGGTGTCAAAATCATGGCCTCAAGCTAAATGCCAAAAAGTGCATAATCATCCCCTTTGGAAAAAAACAAAGTACCTGTGAACTACCACATACGTGGTAGTCCCTTAAATACAGAAAATGTAATAAGGGATCTGGGGACCCAAGTAGATAGCAATCTCTCCTTTGATAATCATATTGCCAAGGTGGTTAGAAAATCCTTCTATGTGGCCTACCTAATCACAAAAGGGTTCGCATCTAGAACAAAAGAGGTTACTGTGCCCTCTACTCATCACTCATCAGACCCACCATAGAGTACAACACCCCATTTGGGATGTACCTTACAAGACACCTGCAACAGCTGGAAAGACCACAGAAGTACTTCACCAAGAGGATTACTGGCCTCAAACATATGCATTATGCAGCCTGACTGAAGAAACTCCAGTCGTACTCAGTTGCATACTTACTGGCCTCAAACATATGCATTATGCAGCCCGACTGAAGAAACTCAAGCTGTACTCATTTGCATACTGCTTACTCAGAGGTGATCTCTGTCTGACATACAAGACCATGTCCAACCCAGAATTGATGGGCATGCTCCACCTAAAAAAAAAAAAAACAAATCCCCAAGAGCCACAAGCTCTAGGGATGTAAACTCACCACAGCAATAAATAGGACATGCTGGAGGGATAGATTCCTGTCCCAGGGACTCATCATGCTTTGGAACAGGATTCCAGTCTACATGAGGCACAGCCCCTCACTAACACTCTTCAAGAGAAACCTTGACGAGTGGATGGGGAAACAGAAAATTTACCCTGGGGATCACTGCAGTGGCTCTGCTGGACAGAGGCACAGAGAACTAATGATTCTGCTGGACTGAGGCACAGGGATCTAATCTAAGGGGGTGGCAAAAGCCAGCACATTCTGGCTAGGCTTATAGATGCCCTTGGGCAGATAGCCTAGTACTTACCTTTGAACCTATAAACCACAAACAGTCACTTCCGCTTGGCCGTAAACATAAAAACAAACTTTAAAACCCTAATCAAACCTAATCCCTGTGCCCCCAACACACCCCCTAACTAAATATACCTACTCTGAGATCACTCTACATTGGAGAAAAGGGCAATTCCCGATAACAGCCAAGCATTTTGCACAGGGAAATAAATTTGTGGAAGTGGCCATTGATGTTTTTTAGCTTTCGCTATTTACATCTCGGCATTTAAGTGTTTGAAGAAAAGACTCTTTGAGCTTATAATATAGACCCATTCTGACACCCTTCTGGCACAAGTGCTAGCAACTAAAAATATAGTATTCCAGATCAAAAGTTTTAGTTCATACTTAGCTGATGGTTCAAAAGGGGGTTGGGTTAAGGTCTGTAAAAAAAGTCATGTACTCACCATAACATTCCATGTTTGTAGTCCATCTCGCCCTTCATTCTTACATATGGGTTCAGAGATGATCCTCGGCTCTGACTCGGCCGATTACAAAGCTCGAAGTCTCTAAGTTGGTTCATGGCAAGGTAGGTATCCCATAATGCACTAGTAAGAATCCCCAGATCTTGTTTGCTGCTGTCTATAAAAGTGATAGAAGGTATTTCCACAAGGAAAATTAAAGATGAAAGGTCTCCAATCCTAGGGAAGATAGACACTATCTTGTCTCCAGATCCTCCAAGGATACATGGACGGGGGTAGATGGGTGGGTTCATAAGAATGAAAGGCGAGATGGACTACAAACATGGAACATTATGGCGAGTACATAACTTCTTTATGTTCTGTAGTCCTATCTTGCCTTCATTCTTACATATGGGACAGTGTCCCTAGCACCGTTTTCTCATGTGGCTCACGGGAATATACTCCTAAGAACCGTGGAACCAAATGAGGCTCTACCCCTGGAGGCCATGTCCAATTTGTAATGAGTAATAAAGGTATGAGGGGTAGCCCAAGTTGCTGCTGCACATATACTGTCCATTTGAATCCTGGCTTGAAAAGTGGCAGATGTGGATATAGATCTGGTGGAATGAGCTTTAATTTTAAATGGAAGTTCTTTGCCATTAGAAGAGTAAATAAAAGATATGCAATTTGAAATCCAGTTTGATAACGTTATCTTGGAGACTGGCATTCCTTTCCTCATGTCCAAAAAGGATACAAATAATTGGTCTGATCTCCTAAACTCTTTGGTTCTATGTAGATAGAGCCTTAACTGTCTGTGTACATCAAGTTGAGTGCATGTTTGAATGATTAGGAAAAAAGACTGGCAGTTCAATAGCTTGATTCATATTAGATTGAGAACAAATCTTGGGGACGAAGGACAAATTAGTGCGGAGAGAAACTCTGTCTCTATGAAATATCAAGTAAGGAGGTTTGACTGAGTGCTTGCATTTCTGGCACTCTTCTGGTGGAGGTAAAGGCTACCAGAAAAATGGTCTTCCATGAAAGGAACTTTAAATCACAAGTATGTGAAGGTTCAAAAGGTGGTGAGGTAAGTTTTGAAAGAACAAAATTTAGATCCCAGGGAGATATAGGTTCTTGAAAGGGAGGTCTTAGTAAGGTAGTGCCTTTCAAAAATGATCTACACAATCTGTGAGCCATCAGATTAGGTTCATGTTGTCCCAAATGAAAATTGTAGATAACTGCTAAAGCAACTTTGATTGTAGCAGCAGCTGATCCCTGATGAAAAAGTTTGGTTAGAAACTTTTAACACTAAGGGAATGGAGGCTGTGTATGGATCTATGTTTCTAGCTTGTGCCCAGAGACAGAATCTTTTCCATTTGCTAGCATACAATTTTCTCGTAGAAGGTTTATGAGAAGACGTGAGGATATGTGTAACCGCAGTGGGGAGATCACGAAGCCTGACTAGGGATGGAAGTGGAGCAGCCATGCTGTCAAGTTGAGGGTGTGAAGGCAGGGATGGGACATGCCTGACGTGTGTGTCAGAAGGTCTGGTACTGAGTTCAGAGTCCATGGGTTGTCCAGAAGGTGAGGCCCAACAAAAGGGAACCAAATCTGATGAGGCCAGTAAGGAGTGATGAGAATCATTCTGCTTCCCAAGGTCTTTGTTTTCTGAATTACTTTCGATATTAGCAGAAAGGGAGAAAAAGCATAAAGAAGTCCCGAGGGCTAATTGTGGACAAGAGTGTCTCTGGGTGTCTCCCCCGGTGGTGGGGTAAGGGTGAAGTAGCTGCTGCATTTGATGTTCATTGGTTTGGCAAACAGATCGCAGCAAGGCTGTCCCCATTTGCAGAAAATCTGTTCCGAGACTTTCTGATTCAGAGACCACTCGTGAGGCATCAAGATTGCCCTGCTGAGCTTGTCGGCGATCACACTGGTTATCCACGGGATATGCACTGCAATCTAGAAAGCGTTGGGAAGATATCGCCCACTGCCAAACACGAAGAGCCTCTCGACATAGGGGGTAGGATCTGGTTCCCCCTTGTTTGTTTATATACCATACCACTGACATATTGTCTGACTGGATTGCTATTGTCCTTACAGGAAGAAAGTCATGAAATGCTTGCAGTGCTAGTAGCACTGCTCTCAACTCTTAGAACATTAATATGCAAGTGAGCCTCATGTTCTTGCCATGTACCTGGGAGTGTCCTTCCTAGATAATGCCCCCCCATCCTATCTGGGAGGCATCCTTGGTCACAGTAGCAACGGGCTGGCGAGGAATGAATGGTCTCCCTATCATTAGTTGACTGGACTGGATCCACCAATGAAGGTCCTTTTTGCAAAATTCTATTAAAATGGGATGAGACAGAGGCAGTTGCTGAAGAGACCACTGGGGAAAAACGTAGCCACTGTAGAATTCTCATATGTAGTCTGGCTAGCAGAACTAGAGTTATAGTAGAAGCCATGGTTCTTAGAAGTTTGAGCACTGTCTTCGCTTTGACCTTGTGTAGGAGAAGCAGGCTGTATATTTGTTATCTTAGATTTTGTACTCTGTCTGAAGGAAGGCAAACCATCATTGCGACTGTGTCTATTTCTGCGCCTATAAAAGTCACATACTGAGAGGGAGACAAGGCAGACTTTTCCCAGTTTATAGTAATCCCTAGCTGAGAGTAGACTCAGATGGATGAATCCCTGGCTTGTAGAAGTAGATGCCTGGTGGTGGCAGTCAGGAGCCAGTCGTCCAGGTACGGAAACACTTGGAATCCAAGATGTCTCAAGTGAGCCATTACTACCACCATGCATTTGGTGAACTCCCTGGGGGCTGTGGTGAGACCAAAGGGCAGAGCATAAAATTGATAATGACTGGCTCCCAGCCGGAAGTGTAAATGACCCCTTGATGCTCTGTCCATTTTTATGTGGTAGTACGCATCTTGGAGGTCTATGGAGCACATCCAATTGTCTTTCCCTAACAGAGGGAGTATAGACTGCAGTGTTACCATTTGGAACTTGGGCTTCTTCAATGATTTGTTTAACTTGCTGAGATCCAAGATGGGCCTCCAGTCCCCTGTTCGTTATGGCACTAAAAAGAATCTGGAGTAAGTTCTGAATCCTATCTGGTCTGCGAGGATGGTTTGGATGATTCTCTTTTTGAAGCAACATTTGGACTTCTATAGTTGCTTGATCCCTGTGATTTGGGTGGAACATCTGGGATTTTCTTGGGTAGATGAGGTGGAAAAAAGAAGGCTATGGAGTATCCCCTGGAAATTATTCCTTTGTACCCACTTGTCTTTTGTGATGTCATGCCAGGCTTCTGGGTACAAAGATAAGCGACCCCTGACTGGCTCAAAGAAGTGCAGTCGGGCCCCACTTTAGGAGCACTGATAGGGACGTTCACAAAAGGAATCGTGGCCACCCTGGTTTTGTGGACACCCCCTGCCTCTAGGGCGACTTCTACCATTATTTCCTCCTCCCCTGCCTCTGGAGAAAGAATCACCTTGTGCGTCTGGGATAAATCTCTGAGATTTCTTGAAGCACATTTTTCCGCCTCTCTGAACTTTAGGGTATGGTCTAGAAGGGACAGAAAAACACTGCATAAGCACATCCGGGAGTGTCTCCTAAGGGAAACTCCTGAACCCGCTGCCCTGTTTGCTCCATCTGCTGTGTAAGATATCAGCCTCATGAAGGAGTTAACAATAGAGTTTAAGGTAGACAACTGAGCAGTAACCTTCTCAGGGACTCTTCAGTTAAAGTACCTTGGAGAGTATCTCTTAGCTCTATTAGGAGATCTCTATGAAGCCTAGTGAAATGGGTGAGGTAATTCAGCGATCTGAGTGTAAAAGCCGCTGAAGAAAAAATACGCTTCCTGTATCTGTCCATCGTCTGAGACTCCTTGTTTGGTGGATGGACAGATGAGGAAGTTTCCACTAGTTCCTTCTTTGTGGCTGCTGCCACCACCATGGCATCTACAGGCACACCTTTGGTCAAAAAGTCTTTTTCTTTAGGAGCTGAAAGAAATTTGTTTGGCCTTGCGGAGACTGGTTCCACGGCATCAGGAGTTTCCCACACCTTCCGACTCACCAAATCTAACAGCTCATCAAAAGATGGAGACACCCAAGAGGCTGAAGGTTGAGACTTGAAAGCCTTCAGGTACACTGACTCCTCATCAGAAGGGGTGATGGTGGGCCAGCTGCCTCTCTGTTTCAGGATCTCTAGGATATCTATGAAGGAGATATCATCAGAGGACGACCTAGGGGACCCTTCTGACTCCTCGAGGTCAGTGTCAGAAGTGATGGACTCATCAGGGGAGTCTACATGTTTCCTCTTGCAAGTTCTCTTCCAAGGAGGCTCCTCAGAAGGGTTTTCTGGGGAGGTCTCTGAAGATTGGGGCCACCCAAGGGGGGCTCCTGAGGCTGTGGGTCTCTGCTGTCAAGAGAGAGAGAGAGACAGATGGTGCTGAGACAGAGGCTGGAGCTTGAGAGGGAAGAGCATCTGTACCCTTGCATCTGTACCCTTGTGTGGAGTTGAAGACCTAGACAGCACGCTCATCATCTCAAAGGCAGATCTCTCCGGCTCCGAGGACATTACCGGTTCCGAGGAAGCGGAAGTAGCCCTCGTCCCCACAGTGATTGGCTCTGAGAAAGATGTAGGATACGAGCACAGCCGAGCTGACGCAGAGAGAGGTAGGCTCGGAACTGAAGAAGTTTGGGTCCAAGCATTCCCGTCGGGGCTGACTGGTGGGCTTTGGCTCCTAGACACTAGGAAGGGCACCGATGGTGTTGGAGCAAAACTCAGCTCTGAGACAGACAGTTGGGGTACTGGAACTGACGGTTCCACAACAACCGGCACCGATAGCTCTGGCTCTGAAAGACCGACATGGCTCGGAGGAGGAACCGAAACAGGTAATATGGCCTTAGATGGCTCCGAATCTGATTGGGTCAGAGCTTGCAATAAATCTGCTAGCGCTGATGACTTCAAAAGTATACGCACCACTCTCTCGACATCCTCCACAGAAGGACTCCTGGGGTATCTGGAAGACAAGGTTGAGGACTGAGATCTCTGCAAGATAGGAGATCTGAGTGTCGGGGACACCGGTAATAAATCTCTTGACCAGCTCCGAGGTATGGATCCAGTTATCGGCTCTGAAAAACTTGGGGCTGAAACTGGAGTGTCTATGTCAATAACCTCGACCGGCTCTGAAGACGGATGAGCCAAAGAGGTAGAAGGCTTGTCAATATTTTCTGGAGGTTCTGATTTAACAGTTGGTGTAGGAGACTGTCTTTTAACTGACTTGACCTTCTCTTTTTTAGAAGAGGGAGATCTAGAATGAGAAGAGGAAGAACTGGCTAAATCCTCCTCACAGGAAGGTTTAAGGAGACCTTTCAAGATGAGTTTGTTCTTCCTTTCCTGGAGAACCCTGGAACTAAAAGAGTGGCAAAAGGTACATGTTTCCTGAAGATGTATGGCTCTCAAGCAATAAACACAAATACTATGCTTGTCAGTCAGGGACATTTTTTATGAGCATTTAAGACATTTCTTGAAACATTAAGGTTTATGGTCTTTAGACTCCTTAGACATGCTGTCACACCAACAATCTACAGAAAAACGTAAAGATAAATGGAAAAGAGGACAAGGTCCTCTAACTTAAACGGGCCTAGCCCTAAACAGAGGAGTAGGTGGGATACAGAACAATCAACAGACGAAGGCTAAAATAGGTCCTGACTAAAAAATGGGACCTATGCCTAAGAAAAAGTTAAACAATAACTAGCACACAGAAAAATGAAGGGATACCACTAAGGATAGGCCTGCAGAAGTGATGGACAACAATTAGCAACAACAACTGCAATACATTTCCAAAACATGCTAACTAGCTACTGGCAGATAACAGTAAGCTATTAATAGTAAAACCAACTACAATAGTCAAAAACAGTCACTATAAATTCTGAAGCAAAACATTCCAACTTAGCCACGGCCAAGAAAGAGAGCACTTCTGAACTAGTACACGTGGCAAACAAGATCTGGGGATTCTTACTAGTGCATTGTAGGATACCTACCTTGCCACGAGCCAACTTAAGAGACTTCGAGCTTTGTAATCGGCCGAGTCGGAGCCGAGGATCGGCTCTGAACCCATATGTAAGAATGAAGGCGAGATAGGACTATAGGACAGAAATATTTGCATCCCAAGAAGGAGCAGGGCCCTTTAACTGAAGTCTAAGTACATGTGTTCCTCTGAAAAAGCCTTTGTAAAGTTTGGAAGATGCTGAAGTTGAATTATTTATTCCTATACGAAAATTAGAAATGGCTCTAATTGTACTCTTACAGATGAGGAGGCTATCCCCTTCATTGAAAATCATAGTTAAAAAGTCAAGAACTTTAGAAATCAGAGCAGAAAAGGGATCTAAATTATTTTTATGTGCCCAAAAACAAATCTTTTACATTTACTTTTGCAAACTTTTCTAGCAGAAGCTTTGTAGGATGATAAAATTATGTCACAGACAGGTGAGGAGAGCCTGGACTGACTATCAATTAATGAAACTGGAGAAACCGTGTGGTCAGCTTGAGGCCTGAAATGTCTGGATGAGTCATGTCTGTCAGGTGAGAGAGTAGGACTGGAGATGGATCCAGAATCCAAAGTGGTTGTACAAGATGAGGCCAAAGGAAGGGAAACCAGATCTGGTGGGCCAAAAAGGTACAATGAGGATAACTGTGCTCTTCAATCGAGATGATTTCAGCAGACATTTGGGAATGATGGGTATTGGGGGGGGGGGGCTAAGTATAAAGTGGACTGGAGGACCAAACATGAAGTAGAGCATCTCTTGGGGACTTCCTCACTGGGAGGATCAGGGTAAAGAACCTGCTGCACTTGTTGTTCAGGGGAGATGCAAAGAGATCACAGCATGGCCCCATTGACAGAAAATCCTCTCCACCACCTTCATGTTGAGAGACCGTTCATGAGGCATTAGAATAGCTCTGCTTAATTTGTCTGCAATTATGTTGGACTTCCTTGGGATGTGCATTGCTATTAGAAAATAATTGGATGTGACTGCCCTTTGACATACTCTCATAGATTCTCAACAAAGAGGGTAAGATATGGTTCCTCCTTGTTTGTTGCTGTACCAGACTACTGACAAATTGTCTGTTTAATCTGCAATAGTCCTGGTTGGGAAAGTGTCTTAGAAGGTCTGCAACACCAGGAGGACAGCTCTCATTTCCTGGACACTGATATGTCTTTTGGCCTCTTTAGGGGACCATGTGCCTTGGACCATCCTTCTTAAGAAGTGCCCCTTCCTTACCTGATCTGAGTGGTGTCCATGGTCACTGTCGCCTTGGACAGAGGGAGAACAAAGGGACAGCCTTCTTGTATTTGACTGGAATGGATCCACCATAGAAGGTAATCTTTGAAAGCTTGCGTTATTTTAACCTGACTGAATAATGGTTGTTGGAGAAAGGAACAGAGAGTTGCAAGTGTCCATTGAAGGAGCCTCATATGGTTTCCTTGTCAGCGGTACTAGAGTGTTTGCCACTGACAATGATCCCAATGCTTGGAGGATCAGATGATCTGAAAGAGAATAACTTTGAATGATCTTTTTCACTTTGAACTGAATTGTTTGAACCCAGGACAGAAGCTATTTGAGTGACTGTATTAAACAGAACACCGATGAATTCAAATATCTGAGTTGGTTCAAGCTGAGATTTGCTGTAACTGACAGAATTCCGCAGAAGAGAGCATAACTGGAGTAAGCATTCCTGAGCTTGAATTAGATGACACCTGGTCGGAGCAATTATGAGCCAGTTGTTCAGATATGGAAACACCTGGAATCTCAAGTGAGCTGCAACTACTTGCAAACACTTGAGTAACACCCTGGGGGCTTTGGCGATACCAAAGGGCAGTGGTATAAACTGGTATTGAGTGGACCGAGCTGAAAGCATAGATATCCATTGGACCATCATTTTTATATCACAGTAAGCATCCTGAAGATCTATCAAGCACATCCAGTCATCATAGTGCAGAAAAGGCAGAATGGACTGAACTGTGACAATCCAGGACTTTGTGTGCTAAACTGATCAATTTAGTTTGCTGAGATCCAAGACTGGTCTCTACACCATTGTTTTCTTTAGCACTAAAAAGAATCTTGAATAAGTTCTGGACTCTTTTTAATCTGGGGGGACCTTATGGGTGACTCTTTTTTTAGCAGCTTGTTTATATCTCTGCTGCTTCCCTCTGATTGGGTGCAACATCTGGGATTTTGTTTGATACTAGTGGGGGTGGATGGGAAAATGGTATCATATAACCTCTGGATATTATCTTCTGTAGCCATGAATCTTTTGCAGTTTCTAGCAGGATCTCTGGTGAAGGGATTGACAATCCCTGACTGCCTTGTGAGATGGACAGTTGGGCCACCTTTCAGGAGTACTGATAGGCTCTGTCAGAGAAAGCATCCCTAGATCACTGGTTATGCGGACCTTCTCTGCTGCAGGCATGGCCTCTTCTGTTAGTTCCCTTAGGATCAGAGGTCGGAAATCTATCTCCACATGGATCGCTGAAGGGACCCAGGGATTTTTTAAACTACATTTTCTGTCCTCCTCATTGGTTCTGTGAAGACATAAATGTAACTGTCTGTTGAGGGGATGAAAAACCTACACACACAGCAGACAGGCTTTTTCCCTTCCAGTCACACATAGAGAGTATATCTTTGACTTTAGGGGCATAAAAGGAACTTCCTTCAAAAGAAGCATTCCACAAAGTCACATAAGCACATCCAGGCATGTCTTTTGATGGAAATGCCTGAACCCGCTGCACATGAGCTATCTTCAGCCATGTGGGAGATAAGCGTCATGGATGAGTTTGAAATGGACTGAAGGGTAGCCAGTTGCAAGGAACTAGTGCTCTCTACCTCTGAGGATGTGGTCCCAGAGAGGGATTTGGAAAGTTCTTTAATCAAATATCTCTGAAGTCTCGTAAAATAAGCCAAGTAATTCAGAGGCCTAACAGCAAAGATCACTGAAGCATAGACAGACTTCCCAAATCTGTCCAGGCCCCTAGATTCTTGTTAGATGGGTGGACAGAGGAAATCTATTGTGCTACTTCCTTTTTACTGGCTGATGCGATGACCATGGCATGAATGGGTACTCCCTTACTCCAATATGCTTTATCCTTAGGTGGTGCCAGGATCCTATCTGGTCTCTTACAGATAGGTTCAATCATGTCAGCCTCATTCCATGCCCATTGAAAGGCCAACTCAATGAGCTCACTGGCAGGTGGAGTCACCCAGGAGGTAGACAGACCAGTGCCAAAGGCCTCCTGGAACACTGACTCCTCTTGTGAAGGGTTATCAGGGGACCAACCACCCTTTCGCTTTAGGGGTTCTAAGTTGTCTCCAAATGAGTGTCCTCTGTGACAGACTCTTGGAGAGTCTAAGTGCTTCCTTTTACACTTCAACCCGTTATAACAGTAGCAAGACCAGTAGCCTAATCCAGCATTCATGTCACATACTCTTCCACTGATTTTAGATTTATTGCTTCTTAAGCATGCTTGTGTGACAAGGCACCTCCAGTGACCAGGCCACCCTAAATAACCCAGCAGTGTATAGCTTAGTACCATGTACTGGTAGTTGAAAATGGTTGGGGCCCCAGTCTTAATGTCCCTATATTATTCAGACATCTGTTTTGATAACAGCCATAAATCAATGGTTAGGTCAAGAACTTATTTTGTATGTGTCCCCTTTCAGAATGTCCTGTAGTCTAAAGACACAAACAACACCATTCATTTTTCCCTACTGTGGAGCTCATGTCCTCCTTACCATATGTGACATACATGAGGTGAAATTCTCCCACTGACTAAAACTATGTTAAAAATCCTGCCCATTATTTCTGATTGTATGCCTTTCTCAACTTCATTATGTATGTACGTTTTCATAACAAAGACAGGATGGAGTTTTGTTTGTCTGCATATCATGCTCCCGGCACATATACCCACATCTCTCAATTGTCTCTAGTTTTACAGGCACCTCTAATTTTGCCTCATAGTTTTGCTCTGTCCATACTAAAATCATAATCGTGCATTGTTTTGCAGATTCCTAAGTTAATAGTATCAGTTTTTCAGAATCTCAGCCATCTTTTCCACCAGGTCAGCCAGCCCAAACCAGTCTCCTGACAACCCAGTAGTGTATAATAATCTCTTCTAACACTTCTCCAGCACAGCCAACTGAAGAAGTCCCTAGGAGAAGTGTTAGAAGAGATTATTATACACTACTGGGTTGTCAGGAGACTGGTTTGGGCTGGCTGACCTGGTGGAAAAGATGGCTGAGAGATGTGGGTATATGTGCCGGGAGCATGATATGCAGACAAACAAAACTCCATCCTGTCACTGGAGGTGTCTTGTCACACAAGCATGCTTAAGAAGCAAGAAATCTAAAATCAGTGGAAGAGTATGTGACATGAATGCTGGATTAGGCTACTGGTCTTGCTACTGTTATAACGGGTTGACTAAAGGCAATTATCAGACACAGTATGAAAGACCTAACCAGATGAAGACTAAAGAGACAGGAGAAAGAATCCAGTTGATAAAGAAATAAAAGTATCTGGTGAGGTGACTCAACTAAGCTTTATTACAGGCAAATGTAGACATTAAACATTAAACAGTTATTTCCAGAACTCGGGATTAGGAAGTGAAAACAGTTATCATATATGGTGGAAGTCTGGGAGCTGGGTGAAGGATGCTGGGGGCAAATGGTGAGCAGCTGTTGGCCTCAATGTTTAAATCAGGAGAGGACAGTTTATTTTACTAATAGAGATGCAGTGGATGCTGCAGTTACCTCATAGAAGAGTACTACTGAGGCTGTCTATCTTTTTTTTATAAGCAGTTTGGACCATTTCCACAGGAAAAGTGGAAGGAATTGGAGTAAATCAGAAGGACAGGGATGACGCATTCAATGGAGGATAAAGCAAGTCTTGACAAATGTTTTCACAATGAGGAGGTAATTAAATCCACTAATAAAATCAAAACAGAAGAAGGCAACAGAACCAGACAAGCTTTAGTTAGAATTATATAAAGTGATGAGTAACAAGATGCTCTTCCCCCACACCTCTTCCAGGTGTGGTATAAGCAGCCTACAGAGGAAAAGAGTACATTAAATGAGCTGAAGGAAGTATTTGTGATGTTTTCAAAATCCAAATTAAGTAGATATGCTATAGTGTTACAAGCCTATAGTATTGTAAAACTAAGGTCTTAAGATATCAGTAGTTATGCTGGAAAGAAGGCTAAATATCCTTATCCCTAAAATTGCTGGGTGCACTTATGTGGGCTTTGTTAAGGGGCATGACCCCATCCTGCATTCAGGGAAAAGTAAAAGCAACACTGGGCCACTTTGTCAAGATTTTGTTAATGCCACTATCTTTGTGTGTGCAGAACACATGCTTTAGCTGATGAAATCTTAAGAGACTGTGTTTCACTTTAGGGCTGAGTTGATTCTTGACAGCCAGATACATCTTTTCTAAGCTACAATTGGATAAGACTCATGTTTCATAACCTATAACCTATTAGCTAACAATAGGAGTAGATATGCAGGACAGATATGAAAGATGAGACTTATCCTATCGTAGCCTGGATGAACAGCTATGACGTGTTAAATCAGATTAATACTGCATGTCATGTAAACTGGAGTTAGATATTACCTAGCTCTTTTAAGGGCAAAAGCTCTCATAGATTTGTTTTTCAATGAAAAAGTTTTAATTTCTAAACAAGTTATGCTTGATTACTCAGAAGTCTCACCTTGAGCTTGTCTATGATGCGTGGTTCTTTCTTCCTGATTTTATAAGATTCTCAGCCAGCAGCTTTTTTGCTCACAAGTACCAGTTATCTATCTATCTATATATATATATATATATATATATATATATATATATATATATATATATATATATACACACACACACACAAAGAGAGAGAGAGAGATAGTTATACAGATGTCTATATCTATCTATCTATCTATCTATCTACATATGTATATGGGTGTACTTTGAAACATCAAGGCAGACAAACATCGAACGGCTAATGCTCAATCCTCAATCATCAAAGGTTAAACAATGAAAAAATGAAAAAATAAAAAAGATGTTTTTTGCAGGGAGACAAGCCTCCATGCACCCCTAGCACTAATTAAATATATCAACTCTGAGATCACTCGACAGTGGGAAAAGGGCAAATTCCCCGATCCCCACCCTGCCCAACATTGCTCTGACTTAACAGGAGAAGTGATCAAATGATTTTCAAGCAACTTCTGCTGGTGTTAAACATGTTTGAAATTATAAACGTTCTGTCACGTGGACTACACTCATATACATATGTATATTTCATAACTTGCATTAAAAGTGGAACTTTTCTCACTAGGTCTCTTCTGAAAAAGGGTTTTATCTCAGTTGGATTTTCCTGGTAAACAAAGGTAAATAAATATATAAATAATAAACATTGCATTTTATATCATAAAACAGTTATTCCCATGTGGGTGAAATTAAGTACATCTCAAGCTGTCAAGTGGTATAAAGCACACATAAGGCGCCTCGTACTGAATGCCTCCCACAAATTACTGATGAACAATCAATAAGATTTGAAGCAGAAGCAGGCTTGGTAAAAATATCATCAGACTTCAGAAAAACACAGATCCTTACAACTATCACCAAAACACAGGCTACTGCACAAATATATGCTTTCACAACCCAGGCAAACATTCATCTAGTGGATTCTGCTACAGAACATTGATCTTCATTATTTAACTGAAATACATATAAATGAGTAAAAAAATGAAAAAATATTTTCCTTTATTCGTTAAGTAGGTATATATACCCGACACCCCTCCAAGCTACATTGCTTCTGCAGTAACACATACAGATATCTAATAGATACTCAGTTACTCAGCAAAGGAAATATTTTCCACCAATTTAGTTTGCCCACTTGTTAAAGATATCGCCCTTCAGATGCAGCAGTGCTCTGTTTTCCTTCATACTCCACCTGTCTCATGCCCTCTTGAATGCATGCATTCATGTCCTTGCTGGAAGCTCATTTCACATTATTTACCACTATTTCCTAGGAAAAAGTATATCTTTATGTCCATACCAAATATGGATCATTTCCACATGATAATAATGCCATGTCTTCCCTTTCTTTCTTTATTGGCCTTATTCCTTCATTGTTCTTTGTAAGTACATTTTACAACCATGTTATGTCCCCTTTTTTCCTCCTATATTCAAACTAGCATAAGCCTAATGACTTCAACCATTCTTCATCTGACTCTCCAAGAAAGCACACATCATTCATGTGTCCTTCCTCTGTACCCTCTCATTTATAATCCTTCTTGAGGTGGGTTCTCAGAACTGTATTCTGCATAAGTTTCCCAAAAGTGCATAGGCTAACAGTGACATTTCATCGGTATTGTCTTTAAGAATCACCTCTATTTTTAATTACTCTCATTTCTCAAAATATTTTCTCCATACATTATCCCAGCTTGACAGACATTATCTGAAATGTTCTACTGGAGGCCATGCAAGACTTCCTGGTGCAATTAAAGACTCTGTCACCAAAAGTTTCTATAATGGAAGTTATAGCTGTACTATATGTTTATTTAATTCTGTCTAAAATGTCTCTTGTGAATTCACTTACAGCATGAGGTAATATTTCTTATAGGTTCATAGGTTGGTACTGGGCTATCTGCCCGAAGGCATATATTAACCCATCCACGTTGTGCGGTATTCACCGCCCCTTTAGTAGTTCCCTAGACCCTTGTACTAGCAGCTAGTACCCTTGGCCCCTATCTAGTAGTGCTGTTGGTGTGATCCCCGGTGTGAACTTTCTGTTACCCATCCACTCATCAAGGTTCCTCTTGAAGAGTGATAGTGAGAGGCTCTGTCTTATGTAGATCGGGACCCTGTTCCACAGTAAGGGAAGTCTCTGTGGAGGGAATCTATCCCTCCAGCATGTTCTATTCGTTGTTGTGTTGAGGCTTATATCCCTAGAGCATGTAGCTCGAGTAGATATGGTTTTGCTAAGATGGAGCATGTTCAACAATTCTGGGTTGGACATGGCTCTGTACGTTAGACAGAGATCGCCTCTGAGAAAGCGGTATGCAACAGAGAACAGTCTTAGCTTTTTCAATCGTGCTGCATAGGGCAACTGTTTGAGGCCAGTAATCCTCTTGGTTAGGTACCTTTGTGGTCTCTCCAGCCACTGGAGATGTCTAGCCAGGTACATTCCAATTGGTGCACTGTACTCAATAATGGGTCTGATGAGGGAAGAGTAGAGGGGCACCATTACATCCTTAGATCTTGATGCAAACCCTTTCGTGATCAGATGTGTCACATAGAAGGATTTTCTAACCACTTTGGCAACATGGTTATCAAAGGAAAGCTGACTATCTACTTGGGTCTCTAGATCCCTTATTTCTTCTTCAGATTTCAGGGGATTACCTCCTATGTTGTAGTTTGCGGGTACTCTGTTTTTTCCAAAGGTGATTACTACGCATTTTTTTGCATTTAGCTTGAGACCATGGCTTTGACATCATACAGCAGTCTCATTTAGGCCCTTCTGGAGGATCTCCATGTCGGCCGGAGACTCTATTATAGCACCCAGTTTGCAGTCGTCCGCAAACTTAGTCAGCCACAGCCCTTCCATGCTTGCCTGTACTTCTGAGAAGTATATGCTAAACAGGAGGGGCCCCAGGACAGAGCCCTGAGGCACACCACTCATTACTGGTCTGGATTTGGACATAGATCCCGCTACTCTTACTTTATGGGATCTGTCTGAGAGCCAGTTTGCGATCCATCTTGTGACATAAGGGTTTATGCCCAGGCTGGTCAGCTTATTAATAATACCTGAATGGGGAATGGTGTCAAATGCTTTAGCAAGGTTAAGGTAAGCCGTGTGCACCTCCTTTCCCTTATATATAGCCTGAGTAACTGTCTCAAAGAAATCCACCAGGTTCAGGAGGCATGATCTGCCCTTGACGAAGCCGAACTGTGTGGGGTCCAGCGACTGGAGGTTCCAAAACTCTCCATTTATGAGTTCCATAATGATTCGCTCCATAGCCTTACAGATCAGACTGGTCAGGCTTATTGGTCTGCAGTTCCCAGGGTCAGTTGTGGCCCCACCCTTGTGTAGTGGGACCACCATTGCCGTGCGCCATTCTATGGGCACATATCCTGTGGAGAGGCTGAGACTGAACAGGGTATTAAGATGCGGGGTTAATTCCTTTTGGATTTCGCATATGACACAGCCTGGGACACCATCTGGTCCCATGGAGGCAGTGTTTTTAGCTTTAGATAGAGCCTTGTTAACCAACATATCAGTAATAATTGGACTTACATAATCCCCTAGAATGGAAATAAACCCTGTAGGTGGTGAGGGGGGGGGTGAGAAATTTGCACTGAACCTGTCAGCCAAGATGCTGGCAATGTCAGAAGGGTCAGTGTATTTTGTTCCATTTTGTACTAGCTCAGAACAGACCTGAGCATTGCCATTTAGGTTTTTGACGTAGCCATAGAAGGCCTTATGGTTATCCTTGGCAACTTTCTTTTCAAAATTAGCTTTAGTTAACTTGATGAGGGCCCTCAATTTCTTACTAATGCTGATCAGGGATGATTTTTCTACTTGAGATTTGGCCTTTTTTTGTAGAAGTCTCCTCCTTTTATTGTAAAGTTTGCTTATGGCCAGGGTCCACCAGACTGGTTTCTTCTTGCTTGAGGAAGGAGTCTTGGTTTTATTTGGGATAGCATGGTCCATGCAATCCTGAAGATGCATATAGAGTGCCTTGGTGTAGGATTCTGCATCCTGGATATCATTATCCTTCTGCAAGGGAATAGTGAAGCTTTCCACTTCGGATGCAAGTAGTTTGAAGTTTGCTTTGGAAAGGTTTCTGACTATGGTTTCTTTGATTGGGGGAGGTGGAGGAGTGAGGATGTCCAGGGTTATCAGTTTGTGGTTGGATCTGACCAAGGAGGGGGTGATAACAGGTGTGGTACAATGGGCACCCATATTTGTGATGATTAAATCCAATATGTTGTCCCCTCTAGTGGGGAAATAGGAAAACTTGTGAATTAAAAATATATAAAAAGAAGTTATGTTTTACCATAACGTTCCATCTGTATGGTTTATCCTCGTTCAGTCATTACATGTGGGTAGAGCCAGCCATCTTCCAAGCTCACGTCAGCTACAAACTCTCGAGCTAATACTCTTACCCAGAATTCCCCTCTCCCTGTTACCTCAGATTGAGTTTGCAAGTCAAAAGAAGGTAGAGGCTACATCTGGTCAAATGACCTAATAGAACCAGATGATGAGATCCACTAGAAGCCACAGGAGAGGGAAGGAGGGAGGGTCGTAATGACTGAACGAGGATCAACAATATAGATGGAACATTATGGTAAGACATAACTTCTTTATCTGATATTGTTAATCCTCATTCATTCCTTACGTGTGGGACAGAGTCCCCAGCTACCTTTATTCCTGGGAGGCTCTCCTGGAAGGACATTCCTGAGCACCCTAGAACCAAAGATGCTCTTCCCCTGGAGGCCAAATCCAATTTGTAATGATTGATGAAGGTATGAGGAGTAGCCCAAATTGCAGCTGCACAAATGCCATGTAAAGAGGCTCTGGCATGGAAGGGAGCAGAAGTTGCCACTGACCTTGTAGAATGAGCCTTTATGGTAGTAGGTAATGGAATATTACGTTGTCTATAAATGAAGGTCATGCAGTCTTTCAACCATTTAGCCAATACGACCTTAGCAACAACACATCCTAATCTAGGTCCAGAATAGGCCAAAAATAACTGGTCTGATTTACGAGAGGCCTTAATCCTGTTCAAGTAGAAGTGAATTTGCCTATGAATATCTAGGGTATGTACTCTCCTTTGTTTGAATGATTGGGGAAGAAAACTGGCAATTCAATGGTTTGATTAATGGACATTTCAGAGATCACTTTCGGCAGAAAGGATGGATTAGTTCTCAATTACACTCTATCTCTATGAAAAATCAAATATGGACTCTTGATGCATAAGGCTTGAAGCTCAGAGATACGTCTGGCAGAAGTAATGGTGACCCAAAACAAGGTTTTCCATGACAAATATTTGAGGTTGCAAGAAGAAACTGGTTCGAAAGGTGGCATTGTCAAAGCTTGTAGGACTAATGACAGGTCCCATGGTTGAGAAGGTTCTCTAAAAGGGGGTTTTAGATGATTCACGCCTTTTATGAAAGTCTTGCATAATTTGTGTGACATAAGAGAGGAGTCTTGGACACCATCATGGAAATTAGATATTGCAGCCAAATGAACTCTAATGGTAGAGGTAGACAGACTGGATTGAAATAGAGTAGCTAGATACTCCAGTACTATTGATGCTGGTGCTGAAAAAGGATCTACCTGTTTTTCTTTCAGCCAAAAGGTAAATCTTTTCCCCTTGCTGAGATATGTAATTCTGGTGGAAGACTTATGACATGCAATAAGAATGTCAAGTACTGGCAAAGAAAGATTATTCTGCCTGGCAATCAAGGGAATTGGAGGGCCAAGCTGTAAGCTTCAGGCTGTTCAAGTTGGAGTGAAACAGATTCTGCGGATGGGAGATCAACCCCGGGGTTGGATGGAGAATCCACGGTTGATCTAGCAGGTGAGGCCAAAGGAAGGGGAACCAAATCTGACGAGGCCAATATGGTGCTATGAGGATTACTTTGCTCTTCAATCGGTGGGCTTTCTTCAGAAACTGGGAAATGAGGGGGAGAGGTGGAAATGCATAAAGTAGACCCGAGGGCCAATCGTGGACTAGAGCATCCCTGGGTGACTGTCCTGGAGGGGGAATCAGGGTGAAATAGCTACTGCATTTGTAGTTGGTCGGGGACGCAAAGAGGATGTAGCAAGGAAGACCCCAGCGGTTGAAAATCTCCACGCTATCAAGGGATTCAGGGACCACTTGTGAGGTTGTAGTATACACCTGCTGAGTGTGTCTGCTATCACGCTGGAACTCCCAGGAATGTGCGTTGCTAGAAGAAAATGGTTGGTAGCCATCGCCCAATGCCATATCCTCATGGCCTCTCGACAGAGTGGGTAAGATTTGGTTCCACCCTGTTTGTTGATGTACCAGACCACCACCATGTTGTCTGATTGTATCGCAATAGTCCCAGGTGGCAGCAGGGGATAGAATACTTGCAATGCCAGAAGCACCGCCCTCAGATCTAGAACATTTATATGCAGATGGGCCTCCATTTCAGGCCAAGTACCTTGGACTGTCTATCCCTGACATAGCCCCCCCACCCCATCAGGGAGGCGTCCATGGTCACTGTAGTCTTGGGCTGTTGGGGGGAGAAGGGGGCGAGACCACTGTGATGGGTTGTAGGCCATCCACCAGTTTAAATCATGTTTGCACCTGTGAGTTACCCGAATCTCGGCTGAAAGAGGGTACTGAAAGGGATATCATGAGGTGAGCAGTAGCCATTGTAGAAGCCCCATGTGAAACCTGGCGACAATGGTGATGGAGGCTGCCATGGAACCCAACAACTGTAGAACAGAGTGAGCTGTGGATTTCTCCCTTGAAAGGATTGGGATCAGTTGTTGCTTTATCCTTAGAATTCTGTGCTCTGGAATGGATGCTCTGCAATTCTTTGTATTCAAGATGACCCCTATGAATTCTGTGGACTGAGATGGGGTGAGACTGGATTGTTGCCAGTTTATGGTTATGCCTAGCCTTTCTGCAGAGAGGACAGAGTATGCCAGGGCTTCTTCCAACAGATGTCTGGTGGGGGTGGAGATGAGCCAGTCGTCTAGGTATGGAAACACCTGGAATCCTTGTAGTTGCAAGTGAGCTGTGATGACTGCCATGCAACTTTGTGAACACTCTGGGGGCTGTAGAGAGTCCGAAGGGCAGTACTCTGAACAGGTAGTGACAGACTCCTGCACAGAAGTGAGGGAATCTTCTTGATGGTCTGTCCATTTTTATGTGGTAGTACGCATCTTGAAGATCTATCGAACACATCCAATCATCTTTTTCCAAAAGCGGAAGGATACTCTGTATTGTGACCATCCGGAATTTTTGTACTTTTACAAACTTGTTCAATACATTGAGATCCAAAATTGGTCTTCAGTCCCCAGTTTTCTTTGGCACCAAAAATAGTCTTGAGTAGAATCCGGATCCTATCTGGTCTGGAGGGACTATTTGGATGACTCTTTCTTAGCAGTTTTGAAATCTCTAATGCTGCTACTTCCCTTTGACTGGGTGGAATGTCGGGTAAGTTTGTTAGGGGAGTGGGACAAAGGTCAACGGGAATATGATAAACTCTGGTTATTATCCTTTGTACCCAAGAATCAGTGGTGATGGTTAGCCAAGAAAAGGGTACAAAGAGAAACGACCCCCAACCACTTCCAGAGGAAAGCAGTTGGGCCGCTCTTCAGGATCGCTGGTAGGATTGGCCAGGGAAAGAGTTTCTGGAACCCTGGTTACGCAGACCCCCTCTGCCCCAAAAAGGGTGTCTTCCCTGTGAGTTTCCCCCTCTGCCTCTACAGGAGAACTTGGCCTGTGTGTCACAGAAAGAACCCTGAGACTTTTTATATCTTCCCACTCTTCTGGTTTCTGGAGAAAGCCCATTGAGGGGAAGACTAATGGACACCCATGGCAGAAAGGGTCTTACCGTCCTGTTCACATCTGGCCAGTGTGCTTTTAACCTTGGGTCCAAACAATGAAGAGGCTTCGATGGCAGCATTGAGAAAGGAAGCCTTGAAGGGTTCCGTGAAATTACACAAGCACATCCAGGCATGTAGTCTCAGAACAATGCCTGCACTCGCAGCTCTAGCTGCTCCTTCTGATGCGTGAGATATCAGGCGCATGGAAGAGTTAGATATCGATTCAATGGTGGCTAGCTGAGAGGCCACTTTGTCATGGACCTCATCAGACACAGCTCCAGCCAAAGTTTCAGAGAGCTCAGAAATTAAATCTCTTTGAAGCCTGGTAAAGTGTGCCATATAGTTCAGGGACCTGATTGCAAAGGTCACTGATGCAAAAGTAAGTTTCCCTATTCTGTCCAGAGCCCGGGACTCTTTGTTGGGCTGATGGACAGTCTGGCTTTCTTCTTCCGCCAGGTCCTTTTTAGTTGTGGCCACCACCACCAAAGCATCTACAGGAAGAACTTTGGACCAATGGGGATCAGTAGCAGGAGGGGACAAAATTTAATCTGGCCTCCGGGGAATGGCCTCAATGGTGTCAGGAGCCTTCCACGCACCCTGCACGATGAGCCGGACCAGTTCGTCGGCAGGTGGAGTAACCCAGGAGGTAGGGGGCCGGGCGCAAAAGGCCTGCAGGAACACATACTCTTCAGAGGTCAGGTTTGAGGGCTGCCAGTCACCTCTCTGTTTAAGAATTTCAAGAATATCACCAAAGGATACCTCAGAGGGTGAGCGAGGGGACCCTTCCCCATCATCAAAGTCTGTGTCTTCAGTAAGGGACTCCTCTGTGGAGTCCATGTGCTTCCTCTTGCATGAGCTCTTTTGATGAACTTCTTCAGAGGGAGAAGTTGGGGAAGACAGCGCAAAAGGGGTCTCCTGTGGGAGTATATCCTGTGGCCTTTGCGCCCGATGTCCGCTAGGAGTGACTTGTGTACATTTCGGTCCAGAGGAAGGCAGGGAGAGTGATAGCACAGGATGGCCAACCGACGCCAGAGCCTTCTCCATTAACCCAGGGCAGGGGTCACCCCTCTCCTAAGTGGCTCAGCCTGCCGACTTGGAGTCCCTGGATGGCTGTGAAACATCAAATTACATATGCCACAGCTGACATCCTGTGTCATAGCAAAACTCTCCTGCCACAAAGACAACTGCGGCTCCCTAGTGAGGTCCATAAAGGGAACCGTAGAGGGGGAAGACTGTGCTATATGAAGGGGCTTCAAAGGCAATGAAGGAGGAGAATAAGTAGGGGTCTTTGGTAAAGGGTGTTGACCTCCCGAGGAAGGATAGGTCCTGGGGGGCAGGATACCTCTGGCCAAAAGCACTTGTTCCAAAAGACGCAACATGTCATGTTCAGACAGGCTTCTAGTGGATTTCACGGACATGGCTGAGGGGGAGTCAGGTCTATCCAAAGACAGAGCAAGCTCGGTGCCCACCTCGGAGGTTTGCACTGAAAACAATGGGGCTGTAAAGGACTGAACTACAGGTGTCTGCACCGAGGAAATCATCGGTGCCGAAGTTATGGTCTGCACCGATGATAAGGTCGGTACTGAGGTGGTTGTCAGCACTAAGGCTGGAGCCGAAAAAATCGGTGCCAATAACTGAATGGTCGGTGCTGAGAGGGTAGTTGGTGCCGGGTAAGTTGTCGGAGCCGAAAAGGCAATGGGCATCGAAAAATCCATCAACGCCGTAACAGTCTGCATTGACTGGACAGTCGGTGCTTGTAAAGAAGTCTGAACTGAGGAGCCGCTTGGTACTGATACGGTAAAGGGCACGCTAGTTGGTGCAGAAGTTAAAGATGGCGCCAATGGCCTTGGTGCGAAAGGTCTAGGTACCAAACGCGCTGGAGCCGAAGAAGTCAAATCCGAACTGGAAAGCTTAGCTTTTTTTGGGTCTCGGTTCCTGGGGGTCCCCAGCAGGGGACGAAGGAAGAGACTTGGCCTTTATATGTTCATCACATTTTTTTCTTATGGGATCTTGGAGGTGTTGAAGCCTCCAACCCAGAAATAGCCTCTGAAAAAGGAGATTTAAGTAGCCCCTTCAATATTAATTTATTTTTTCTCTCAATCAACGTCCTGTTAGCGAAATTCTTACAAATCCCGCAGGGTGGGTCAACTGTTAAATGAGGCACACCCAAGCAACAGACACACAGGGAATGTGCATCTGAAGTAGGTAACTTATGGCCACAATCTAAACATCTTTTAAATCCTGGACTACCTTTTTTATCTGCCATGTTAGAAAGAAAGAAGGAAACTTAGAAAAAATACCAGCAATGGTACAAGAATTACCCAAAGGTAAGAAGGAAAGGGGGTTTACCAACAATGGTAAAAAAGAAATTACCTTGCGGTAAAGGGGAGGAAAGGAATTGAAAAGATTCAAGAAAGGATAGTCGCTAAATGTGATAAGGTAAGAGAAAACTATCTAATAACTTTTCTGTGAGAAAAGCCATTTTAGAATTTAGTATGAAGAAAAATATTGTACTTATCTCAAGAAAAGTAGCTTGACACGACCGAATGGCAATGCGGCAAATGAAATCTGAGGTAACAGGGAGAGAGGAATTCTGGGTAAGAGTTTTAGCTCGAGAGTTTGTAGCTGACGCGAGCTTGGAAGATGGCCGGCTCGGTTCCGAGGTCAGAACCGATACCCATACGTAAGGAATGAACGAGGATTAACAATATCAGATTACTCTTTAAACCTCTATAAACTATCTGCGTATAAACTGAAGATATTGCAATAAGATATGGTAATTTAGAAATCATAACAGTATGCATTAGATATGAACCTCCCCTTTTACATATAAATTGTACAGACATAGCCTTGCCACATATACATATTTATTAAATATGAACACCTGGGACTGAAGTTTTTAGGAATTCAGTTATGTAGTCAATCAATTACACATTATAACTTTAATGGATCACTGACCATAGCATCCACTTGGCATGGTATGGTTATTCAAAGTTACAACCTTGGCGTATGCAACCTAGTCATCTTAGGTTGTGCAGGTCACCAAAGCACATGGCCATTTTTTCTGGGTTTACTCATGCCCAAAACAACAGATAAAGAGAGATTTGCATATTGTCACACTCTTCTCGATGTCTTCTCATTTTACCACTCATCTGTGTACATGCACTCCATCAGTGCAAATATGGCCACTTAACTGTGCGACATCTACATACCTTCTGTGTTTCCCAGCGGTACATCAGAAGTGCTGACACCATATGAAAGCCTTGTAGAGTATTCTCCAACAGTTTTATTGTGAATTCCTAAAAAATAATAAAAAGAAAATATCACTATAGCTTGTCATTTCTGAAATACTCATCAAGGAAATACTTGCCTTTTTCCACAAGATGTTGCCATGCTCATTTACACTGTCAGTTATCTGAAGACAGCCTAAATGGAAATGCTGAATGTCTTTTTTTTCCCCTCATATATCACCTTGCCTACAGTTATAGTGTGCCTCAGAAAAGTTACTACAAATGTTCAGTTCTAAAGACCCTACCACAAACCTGGACTCAGTTAATTGACAACATTACCTATCACTGGAAATGAAGCACTGGTTGACGACTGCACTCAGGATTAGAAAGAGACCTTTATAAGAAAATAATAAAACATACAAAGTTTTCAATGTGTAAGGTGGAAAAGCAAGTCATCAAATTTGACATCATAATACAAAATAAAAGCTGTTACATAACTTAGATTACTCCAATAATGTGAGTTACTGACTACCCTGCATAAATCAGTGCTAAAAAAGCCTTTGGTCTCCAACAATTGCTTAGTGAGATGTGATGCTGAGGCCTCAGCAAGGTAACATCGATGAAAAAACATGCCTGATACAAAGTTCCACAGAGCACACACTTGTTATCTTTAGTTGTCAGCAGTGCACTTACAAAGATATGTGTCCAAATGTAATCTAAATTGTTAATGCTACTCAACCTAAAGGCAAGGATCCTCTTGGTGACTTACTTACAATATTTATTTATTTGTCTGTTAACTAATTACAGGTACATCTTCTCAGGAGAGAGTTGTCTGATAAATGTCTTCTACAAACACAAAGTATGCAAGTGGAGACTAAAGACATTCAAACCAATATCACATAATGAAACTGACATCATATAGCCTTACCCATATGTTCTCTACAGCTTCAAGTACAAAATTACACTGCAATGTAATACTCTGCCACAACATCAGAGGTACTATACTAAGTAAAAAGGAAATAGCTGACTTATAAAAAATCTTTGGGTGATGATACTCTCAGGATCATAACTGTGCTCGTCACAGTGAATGAGACCACAAATGCAAATAACAGGAATATATACAAAGTCTGGGTCTGTATCACTTTACTTAATTGCTATTCAGTGAATAGCAATTAAGTGAACCTCTGTGTATCAAACTGCAGTTCAGCAAATGACAAAATCTTTCCCAGGGTAAGGAAGCCCTTCACCAAAGGCACATCAGAACAAAAACGGCACAAAATCAAACCTACTCAAGTAGGGGGCTTCATACACCAAATCCCCCAATGTTGGGGGCTGTACCCCGAAAGAAGCCCTATGGGTGATTATTTAAGTTTGAAAGAAAATAATAATGAGGGGAATTTTGGTTTGGCATTCATCACTGATTTTAGTGGGGATGCCAATGCTGTATGTAGAACCATCGAAAGGGAATGGACTAGGTTCAGTAGGATTAGTGACTCTAAATTAGATTTTAAAACCCCTTTTAAATGTGTCTATAGGAAGGGAACAAGTATCAAAATGTTTTGAAGGACACTATGACTGTAAGGGGGGTGGAACTAGAAACAAGAAAGGGACATTTGAATGTGGGAGATGTGCGCAATGCCCTTTCATTATGAATGCTGAACTGGTCCACCTGGATTCCAGAAACAGAACCCTTATTATCCTTGGCCCCAGTTTTAAAGTTGATAGTGGCGAGATTATAACACTTTCAAAAGTTTACACAAATGTGGCATTTTATTGTGTTGAGTCCCTGTATAATGAGATTCTGTAGTTGCTTTAGATGTGAAGCAGTTGTGAGTTTTGAAGCCAGTAGAGGGCGCATGGACAATATTTTATGAATTTTACAAACTTATATACCAAGTATTTTTATGACTTAAAACCCTTAAGGAGAGATGTTGTTTTAACATTTATTGATCCAGTTAGTTACATGGTTTATTTTACATTATGAATTGTATTAAAAAGAGTTTTTAAAGTGTAGAATTGGTGTTGATGTGTTGTACTTTCTTACTGCATTAAAACTGTGTTAAGCCCATCAATCGTTTCCTGTCTTCTGGAGTTCCATTGAGGTGTGGATAACTGTTTTCTAAGCTGCAATTGCACCGTTTTCTCCTGTATTGTGGTTATTAGTTATTTTTGGAGATGGATGGTGCTTTCAGTACGATGGGAGCTTCAGGGCTTATTAGCAGCAACTGCAGTGAGGTTTCTAAGCTTGTGGGACAGTTGTCTCAGTTGATAGGTGTGCCTACACCTGTCTGCCAATCGTTTTTTTTTCTCAAGCACGTTCCATTCCTTGCAACCAGGAAGCTGGAAAGCTCTGTGTACCTAGGAGAGCATTGTCAGATGACGGAATAGGGCTTTTGCCCTCTACCAGCTCTGTTACTGGTTCATCTCAGCAGCGAGGAGATTGTAGTGGGTTTTCCAAGGTTTTTCTCAGCAGCAATGCGAACAGACTTAACCACTGAGAAGGAAGGAGCATCCCTGCGCAGTCAGGAGCTTCGCCAATAAGAGGTGACTCTAATATTCACAATAATAGCCAAGTGACTTTGAATGACTGGCTAACAAGAAAGTTTGACTTTAGCTCTTTAAATAGCCATAACAAAACATACAGTTGGTCATATAATGAGAATGTTCAGACCTTAAATGATTTAATTTACAAATATAAAAGTTTGGAAATGGACAATGATTATTTAAATGAATGTATTGAGATAGGTATAGTCCCTAAGGGACTTCGAGTGTCGAAATTTCCCAACAATGTGCAAGATGATTCTGAATTCCACTGTGAGTTGGTGGGGATGTTTGATAGATGGGGTTTTGAATGAATGAAAGTCATTATAAAGAAAAATGAGAAGCACATGTTCATTTTAATGAAAAATATTGAAAATATTAATGAAAGTATTGTGAATTACTTGCTTTTTACTGGTGAACATAAAAATAAGTATTTGGAACTAAGGGGACAGACTGACAACAAATGTATGCAAATATATATTCGGAAAAAAAGAAAGATGGATAGAGACAGGCAGGAATACTCACAAAACAGTCACTACCCTAGACATAGGTTTGTCAACAACCATTTTTCTGGGGAGAACTTGAGCCCCTGGGGGGAGAAATGGAGGAACAGGAAAATATTCATGATATGAATACAGAGGAAAAATGTTGTTAGTACCTATGATTACCCCACCACCACCACTGAATGACCCTTTAGCATACCCCCCCCTCCACAGATCAGAAAGGCTACAGAACTTACAACCTGTATACCAGCAATGGGACAAGAGGAGGGGGAGAGGCAGGGGCAAGGGGAGATTTTGAGTGAAAATAGGTTGAATTCTGGTATAGTGAAGGAGTGTTTTAAAAATTCCTACCAAGGATTCAATATTTTCAACTACAGTGAAGTGGAAACACGACACTTTCAACTCCTCTCTAAGGGGTTGAACTTTGTTCCGACTAGAAAATGTGACTTAAGTAAGACAATTATTGATGTTAAACTGTTCTTGAGAAAAACTAACTTTCAATTGGTCTTTGATGAGAGAATGGGAATGAGGGACAGTGACACAAGTTTACAAAAAATAAGTGTCTACAACCCACCCCTACATCCCCAGTTGAAAAACCTAGAAAATTCCATTGAATATGAACTCAGGGCAATGATGAGTAAGAACAGGTTTCCCTCTAACTTAACTCAGGTGGAAAAGGAAACTTTAGTTGAGCTGAAGAATAACCGGCCTAACAGTTATAAAGCCTGACGGGGGGGGGGTTGTTTTAATGAATAATGTGATGTATGAGGCAAAAATGTTGGAACACTTATATGATGAGAATAAATAGACTCAAGTCTCTGTTAATGAAATTAACATAGCTTACAAAAATATATATGTGGCTTTGTATGACTTTATTATTGGAAGGTTTTATACATAGGAAGCTATTCGAATTTTTGCACAATCCATGCCCACGAGTTCCTTCTACATTTGGAATACTGAAAACTCATAAAAATGTCCATAACCCACCCCTAAGGCCGATTTTGGCTGCAGAGGGATCTGTCACATCCCATTTGGCAAGGTACTTGGATGACAAATGAGATGTTGTTAAAGGACTCGTGGGATTTTATAAGGAGCATTAAGCAAGAAATTTTTAGTGAGGATTTAATTTTCATCACTATAGACATTGTGGATTTATTTGGTTCAATACCTCATGCTATTGGCATTGAATGGTCTGAGGAATACTTAAGAGAAGACACACATTTAAACGTTGATAAGATTCATATTTGCATGCAACTGATGGAATTGGCTTTAAAAAATAATTACATTTTCTTTCAGGGGGAATTTTTTCAGCAGACCAGTGGAGTGGCAATGGGGGCAAGGTGCATCACTATGTACGCCAACCTGATACTAATGGTGTGGGAGAAGAAGTTTGATTTGAACAGTATATACAAGGATTGTTGGGTATTTTACAAATGTTTTTAGATGATATTTGTATCTTTTGGAAAGGAACATTTCAAACATTCATGGAATTTTATCAGTACATTTCCGAACCTACTGAATTTTTAAGGTTTACATATAATATTGGCCATTAAGAAATTAGACATTTAGATGTCACTATTTACAAGGAAGGTAATAAATTTAATTCAAGGGTATACAAGAAGAAGACATATTCCAATTCTATTCTACATTATGCTACTGCCCATCCATTCCCTCAGAAGAAAGGTATTATAAAAGGGCAATTTGTAAGAATTAGCAGAATGACTTTGAATGAAGAAGAATTTAGAAAGGAATGTGATGTGTTACATGGGATGTTTTTGTGAACGTGGATACCCAGAAACTTTAATTACCCAAGTGAAACAGGAGGTGGCTAGTGAGAGGACAGGCAAATATGCCCCAATCTTGGGAATTCCCGAAAGTAGCCCTGTGGGTGATTAAGTCTGAAAGAAAATAAGAATGAGGGGAATTTTGGTTTGGCATTCATCACTGATTTTAGTGGGGATGCCAATGCTGTATGTAGAACCATCGAAAGGGAATGGACTAGGTTCAGTAGGATTAGTGACCTTAAATTAGATTTTAAAACCCCTTTTAAATGTGTCTATAGGAAGGGAACAAGTATCAAAATGTTTTGGAAGGACACTATGACTGTAAGGGGGGGGTGGAACTAGAAACAAGAAAGGGACATTCAAATGTGGGAGATGTGCGCAATGCCCTTTCATTATGAACGCTGAACTAGTCCACCTGGATTCTAGAACTAGAACCCTTATGGCAAGGAGCTACAGCAATTGCGAGACCAGAGGGGTTGTATATCTTGCCTTATGTGAGTGCAAGGCATTCGATGTAGGAAAAACCGAGAGGAAGCTGAAAAGGTGAGTATATGCACATTTGAATCCCATAAGTAAGAGAAATGTTAATAAAGCACTATATAGGCATAGTACAGAATGTGGACAAGGAAAGTTTAGTTTTTTTGTACTTGAGGAGATCCCAAGATATATGAGGGGTGGTATGTGAGAGACCAGAATTGAATACAGGGAACTCTACTGGCAGATTTTTTTTTTAGAAGCCAGTCCAAACCTCCCAATGTTGGTGCCAGTACCCTAACTATACATAACAATACCGAGATTGCACTACTGTGGGGAAAAGGGCAAAATTGTGGTGTGCTTCCATACCCTGAGAAAGACTTTGTCATTCATTGAAATGCCGTTCGATAAACAGAAGTTTGATGAATTGCTATTCACTGAATTAGCCATTTGATGAAGTGATATAGACCCACCAAGTCCACAGTTGTGCTGTCTTGGAGTATTTCTCCAATGGAAAGGTATACTAATCCTAAATAGGTAGCAAGAGTGCGGAAGAACCAGCAAAAAACGCACTCTGGGTAGAAATGCTTTAAAGATTTTAAAGTAAGTATTGATATTTGTGCATTTTTGATGAAGTTTTTTTTTCACTTGTTTGCACACAGAGACATCTCAAGATATGTTCCCATAACAAAGTGGTTATTAAGTGGTGTGTGTCTGTGTGTTTGTTCCCATTTATGTATAAGTGTGTAAGTCTGTGTTTCTTAATGTCTCATGCGTGTTTTTTATTTACATGTGAGTGACTCTATACCTGTGCTTTTGAGAGACAGAGAGTGTGTGTGTGTGTGTGTGTGTGTGTGTGTGTGTGTGTGTGTGTGCACATAGACAAATAACTACATAACTTATAATTTGGATGTAAAATACTTCATGAAAAAACAATTACATATACTACACTAAGTTTCAAACATTAGGCATATGAAGTATTTTGCATAAAAAAATGCAACAATTAAAAAAAACAGAACAATTAAACAAATAGCCCATTCTTTAACAGCAGTAATGTCCTCCTCAGCATGTATTACTGTGTAAATAATGGCCTTCCAAAAGTGTAGAGGACACCTCTGGGCATAAGTTATTTACACAGTTACACACTATGATGGTCATTATTGCTTGCATATGACACAACCAGGGAACTAGGACTGGTGGATGTTTAGAAGATCAATCATGTTATAAGAAACCACAGTGCTCTTTCTTCTAAGAGGCAGGGCATAGCAGCCAGAATAGATATGCAGCAGGCAAAAAAGAGAGATGATCTAGATGTAACTGTGATTTAAATATACACAGAGTGCTGTTGTGGATTGCTTTTAGGTTATATGTGAGGTAAAGGGCATCACCATCCTTTCCTGGCATTTACTGTGAAGGAAGTATCATGATGGATCATTTATTGATTACCCGTTAAGTAAAACAAAAAAGTAAGACAATCATATCCACCCCTGCTGGTCGGTTAGATGGCAAATAAACAGGATAAAAAAATATCTGGGAAGGACCAAATGATGATTATAATGATGAAAACAGGAGCCAACAACTTTCTGGGATGACCTGAAGAAGGCATGATCAGCCTTTTCAAACTACAATTTAGATCACACAAAACTGAGTGGTAGAGCCGTACTGGACAGTTCACATCATAATTGACCAATGGATGGAAGACTGAGGCAGGCAGACAAATAAAGTGAAGTGAAAGAAAGAAAAAAAGGTGAAATACTGTAGTAACTAACAGTCATTCTAGTCACAGTGAATAAGATGATCCTAGAAAAGGAAACTTAAAGCAACCAGGGTTGCTAGCAATGTCTTGGGTAAGCATTAAATAACATGGTGATTTAAAAAAAATCACATTTAAGTTAATGGACGCAGTTCAGCCAGACATCAGCATTCATAAGTTGATAAGTTCTGAGGCAGTGTTCGGACCCAAAGGCCTTCTAAGAATAATGATATCATAAGATAGGGTACAACGTTAACTTCCCTACCCAATTATCAATTTTGTTTAAATAAATTTCTAATGTTTTAGACTTTCAAATTGTAATCAAGACTTTATTCCACAAGGCAGCCATCTGATCTGATATAAAGGAATATATTAACTTTGTTTTGCATAAGTATGTCTGAAATTTCATACTATTATGTCTTAATGTCTTATTTTTTAAACCTCCATTTTAAGTAAAATTTGCAGTACATCATAAAAAGCTCTTGTAAGATAAAATTCATTACTCTCTTAATATATCTATTGTGATGACCCACCACTGCCAACCTGTAATCAAGGAGCATCAGTCCTCACCACTGGCAACAGTGGGCGATGTTCACTGGGAGGATAAAAGGTACACAGACAGTATTTCCAGATGCATCTCTTTGCATCAAGTGCATTTTCCCTTTAGAGCACACAGAGACCACAGTCAGTCCGGGACTGGTTTCTTCCTCTTCTTCCAGATCCCCAGTAAGACTCCCCACTGGCACAGCTATAGAGTTGAGATCTCAGTTGAGTGACCAAGCTAAGACCTCCAGTTCCCTTCTTTGCCAACCAGTGCTTCATGTCACTGCCCAAGTAGCTGACACACACAAACTTTGAGGTTTGATTTACATACACATACACACACACACACACACACACACACACACACCTGGGAAAGGCTGGCACAGGTTTCCTAGCCATGCCCCCTTCTGCCCAGACGATAAGGTAGCTACCACTGTCACCAGTCACTCAAGAGAAAAATCTCATGACATATGTAATGGTCAATTTTATAATATGTAGCTGTTACATAATTTGAGCAACTGTACCACAGAAGAAAAACAACATTTCATCACACAATGAAGTGCATGCAGTGATAAATTCTACAATATCCATATATATAACTATAATTCTCTTTTAAAACAAGATGCCTTACTGGCTACATCTATGACAGTAGAATGTCTATTAAATCACAGTTATCCCATTTTAATACTCTTCCTTCTGCAAATAACTCTGATAGAATAGAATTTGAATATCTAAATAGGTACATACCTTCACATAATGGTAAAGAAGGAACAAATACAACACAATAAACTTCATAACTGCAATACCGAACTGCACATTACTTTGGAAATATACTCCATAGCCACATGGAAGTTGAAAGTTGACTTTTTAACACTTCAAATACTTATAATGAACATCAATTTCTCTTTACTGCTGTCATCTTCGTGTGTAATATATATTGCACACATTTCCCTGATTCTTTTCCATATGCTGTTTACATTTCTCTTGGATCTAACTTAAGAATTTAATTTCGAAAAGAAAGATTTATATTTATAGTTAACAAACCATACAAAGTTCATAATCAAATTTTAGTTAAAATAAACAGGAGTGAGAGATAAGGGCAGATGGTAAGAGGTGGAAAGATCTGATAGTGAAATGTGTTGAACACAGTGAAAACAGAACATTACATTCATCACATAAAAAGCTCAATAAATTATGCATTCAATATGTAAAGTTAGAGCTAGGTAGAACTAGAGGACAGTTTAAACTGAGATTTTTATCTAGCTAATTTAGGAATCCTAAATTTCTAAGATTAGAGGTAGTTACTTTTATTTGTTAATAATTCTGTTTCATTTCTTAATGCAGATGCGACAGGAAGGATTAATTACTCAATGCATATTTATTAACTATATTTATATACACAAAGACTGAATATTAAAACAGAGATGTATAGATTTATTTTTCACAGAGTTTTGTTAGCAACAAAAAAGAAACTGAACATTAATAAATACAGCAATACTGAAAACTGTGTCAGTAAATATAAATGGCCTGAATAATGGTATTTAAAGTTTTGTATCTAGCTAAATATCCTAAGCTGAACAAGGCAGAAGCGGTATTCCTACAAGAATACGACTGGACCCCTCTAAAAATCTTCTAGTTAATGATGCGGTAACATACATTAACTCTACCATCGTAAAAGTATTAGATCATCAAGCTCCTAGTAGAATTAAAAGAATAAAATGCAACCCTGCTCCACTGATAAAAAAGTAAACTAAACAAATAATGAGATAGGGATGCAAGATATAGACATAAAAGAGTACTTAATCAATTCATGATACATTCAGGCAGCTGATGAATCTTAAAGTGCAAAATAAAAAATGACAAGCAAACCTACTATTATAACCTGTAGCAAAGACACCACAATAACCCCAAACCATTTTGGAAATAAGTAACTGAAACCAGGTCAGACCTCCACATCATCAGCCAAAACTAGCAATAACACAGATTCAATAGCCAAACAATTTAATTCTCAATCTTCACTCTACCCTTAAAAGTAACCCTAATGTTTTCTCTCTCCCTATAATTGTTGAAAACCAAACTGCTCTCTTTTACTTTCAACCCATTGCTATTTCTGCCATTTCAAAGTACCTTTAAAACTAAAATGCTCTGCCTTAGCTGCAGATAACTTTCCCGCAGAACATCTTACTACTGCTGCTGAATCTATGTCATATCCCATAGCTATACTAACCAACTGCTGCATAACTGAAAGTCAAATCTCAACTCTATGGAAAATTTCATACATCAGCCCCCTACACAAAGGCAAAACATCCATGGAATTCTCTATAAACACACAGCAATTGCCTGACCATTGGCTAAGATCCTGGAGAAATGTATACATTCACAACTTATGTTGTAACTTCTGAGTGGTGCCAAAGTCTGCTCTTCAATTTTTCCCTTAGATCTACTAGTTCTCTCCTCTCCTGCACTGTTATTAGCTTATTAGTCTAGCACTTTACCAGACTTCTTGTAGCAATTATTGCAGCACACAAAAGTGCTACCAGCAGTAAACGTTCTAAAAGGAAATAGTTCCAGTACTTATTATTAATGCCCACCTACCTATAGGTCAGTTACCTGCACCTTCTCCTATTAATCTGATGAACTTGGGCATCCTGAGGCAATGTAGCAACTGCCCTCATGTACACTGACAACCATCTCCTCTTACCTACCAACACTCAGACTTGAGAGATGCACTTATATATCCAAATTGGAAGCCACGCACCCTCCAGCCAAGAACGGAATAGCTTGTCAAGAGCAGAAGGTCAACACTTGCACTACACCACATGGAACACATAGCCCTGCAGAACACACACCAACATTGTCTTCACATAAAAACACAAACCACCTTCATGGAGGCTCTCAATAAAAATCTACTCAAGCAGCAGACCTCCAACGCAGAAACGCACTCAACCACCACAACACAACACTAATCACGAGACATATAACTCTCCTAAACAGCGTGCCACTCAACCAAAGCCCCTACGGCAAAACAGCATGCCCAACACACTAGTCATAGGTGATTCAATAGTGAGGCACACTGATGTCCCACTCACTAGGTTGAATAAGGAGAAAGTCGCAGTCAGCTGCATGTCAGGCATCAGGATCCGCCACATAATGCATGCACTCAGGTCCCTCAACAACAGGTACAAATATGACTCTGTCATTGTACATGCGGGTTTGAATGACTTGAGATGTACCTCCCTGGGCTACAGGAAAAGAGACATGGAGGAGCCCTCGAATTATGTAGCCCAGGCGTATGAACCTAGCCCGGAATTATACCACAGTACAAGCAGAAAATGATTGATTTCAACAACTGGCTAAGTTTCTGGTGTCATTCTAAGGGGATCCAGTATCTGTCTGGCTGGGATGACATGACTGACAGACCTCGATGCTTTGCCAGAGATGGCCTGCATCTGTTACCCCTGGGCTTCCAGACACTGGCCAAGGCTCTTGCCACCCCTATAGTGCCTTTTTTAGGCGGTGTTCCAAAGACCAAATTACCACCATAACAGCTACAAACAAATGCAATCTGAGGGTCATGCTGCTCAATGCTAGAAGTCTAAATCTCAAAATGCACTCGCTTGAAGCACTCCTTAAAATGGAGAAATAGACATTTGTGCTGTAAAAGAGACCTGGTTCAAGGCAGCAGAAAGCACCCCTGCACTACCAGGCTATAACTCATTCCACACCTTTTGGCCCCAGAACTTGGACCGAAGCTCCAAAGGCGGTGGTGTTTCCATATTCATAAAGGATGCCCACACCTACAGACTAGTAGCCCAACATAATTTATCTGAGATACTTCAGGTGCAGCTAACACTGGGTAAGACAGCGATTCAGGTCATAGCCTGTATAGGTCTCCAACCATGTCCCAAGGCTCACACGTTCCTAAGCACCCTGCAGAATATTAGGATCCAACCTAACACTCTCATATTGGGCGACTTCAACTACCCCTCCATTAACTGGGAAAACTACTCATGTACCAATACACTTGCCCAACGTTTCTTGGAAATCATTAATTCCAATGCCCTGGACCAGCTCGTTCTGATCCCCACTAGAAGTAGCAACATCCTTGACCTGGTTATTACTAACATGGGCGATCATTGCTCTACACCAATAGTCAACTCCTTCCTGGTTAGATCCGACCACAAACTAATTACCCTGGAAGTCCACACCCCTCTCACCCCCGTAAATATAACCACCATGAAAAACTTCTACAAAGCTAACTTTTGGCTCCTAAAAAACACAGGTGGTTAACTTCACGGCACCCATGCAAATGGCGATCAGCTGCATGACCGCCGAATCATGCACCAATGCACTGCATGAACACGTACACAAATGTATGGATCTCGCCATACCCAACAGTACCGAGATGCTCTCTTCCAAAAAAAAAGAAGCCAATCTGGTGGTCCCTTGCCATAAACAAACTCTACAACAGAAGGAGGAAACTGATGCAGAATAAGGCGAAGTCCCAAGACTGGAAAAACTCCCTTATCAGCCTCAACAAAAAGTTGAGATTACTCATCAAATCCTCTAAAGCTAGCTATGAAAACAGAATTGCAACAGATTGTAAAGAAAACCACAAAGCCTTCTATAGTTATGTAAAGAATCTCCATGGCAATACCCAGATTTGCTCTGAGCTATTGAACAATGGTACCTCCTTTACCGAGCCAACATATATTGCCAATATACTGGCCGACAAATTCAGTGTCAACTTTACCCCTCTCCCCCTCCCCCAAGGGACCAGTTACAATACCAGCAGATTGTCAGGCACCCAGTATTACTGCTGCAGAGGTTAAAACAGCACTGTCCAAGGCCAATAATACAGCTTCTATGGGACCTGACAACATCCCTGGCTGTGTTCTACATGAACTACAGAGTGAACTGGCACCTCACCTGTGTGCCCTGTTCAATCAGAGCCTCACCTCAGGCTTTGTCACTACCAAATGGCACCCTGCTACAGTCATCCCTCTCCACAAAGGAGGACTAACTACAGACCCTGGGAACTATTGCCCCATTAGCCTGATGAGTCTGATACGCAAAGCTATGGAACGCATCATCATGGACCTAATAAACAAGGATATAAGGAATCTCCAAACTCTGGATCCTATACAGTTTGGTTTTGTGAAGGTTAGATCATGCCTGCTTCACTTGGTCGACTTCTTTGAGTCAGTCACCAGAGCTGTGGATGAAGGCAAGGTGGTTCATACAGCCTATCTGGCCAAGGCCTCTGATACCATTCCTCACTCAGGAATCATAGAAAAACTCACTAAGCTAGGCATCGACCCCTATATCACATGGGTTGCAAAATGGCTGACAGGTAGAACCCACAGTGTGAAAGTAGCTGACTCCAAGACATACTCCCAACCAGTCACAAGTGGAGTCCCACAGGGTTCGGTCCTGGGTCCTCTCCTGTTTGGTATCTACTTCTCTGAAGTCTGGGCAACACAAAGGGACTATGGCAGACACAGTTCACAGATGATTGCAAGTTGGGAGCTATTATTAACTCCCCGAGTGATGTTGACATCCTACAGAAAGGCCTCACTGAGACCAACGACTGGTGTCAGTACCATGCCCTTAAGCTCAATGCCAAAGAATGTGTCGACATCCCCTTTGGGAAAAACCCAGTTCCTATGAATTACCACATTGATGGTAGTCCACTGAACACAGAAGGCGTTATAAGAGATTTGGGAACACAGGTTAACAGCAACCTCTATTTTGACCACCACATTGCCACTGTGGTCAGAAAGTCCTTCTATGTGGCACATCTCATTACTAAGGGTTTTGCATCCAGGAAGAAAGAGGTCATTGTCTCCCTCTACTCTTCCCTCATTAGGCCAATCACTGAGTACAATACCCCATTTGGAATGTACTTCACTAAACACCTCCAACTGGAGAGACCGCAAAAGTACCTCACAAAGAGGATCCTAGGCTTTAAACATTTGTCCTATATGGACAGACTAAAAAAACTCCAACTATTCTCTGTCTCATATCGCCTACTTAGAGGCAATCTCGGCTTGACTTACAAAGCCATATATGACCAAGCTCTGTTAGAAATGCTACCCCTAAAGAAATCCCAATCCCTCTGCACCACATGCTCCAGAGACCTCAACATCATTACCACAATCAACAGGACATGGTGGAAGGACAAGTTCATACCCAGAGACTGCCCGTGCTATGGAATAAACTTCCCATAAATGTCAAGCAGAGCAAATCACTGGCCCTCTTCAAGAGAAATCTTGATGAGTGGATGGGAAATAGAAAATTCAGCCCAGGGATCACTCCAGTGGCTTTACTCGACAGAGGCACTGGGAATTAAGGTCAGGTGGCACGATGCCAGGGTAATCCTATGGACTAGGCTTGTAAAGGCCCCAAGGCCATTAGCCTAGTACATACCTATGAATCGATGAACTATCTTATCAATGATAATCTCATTACAAACACACAATATAGCTTTAGATCCAAGCATAATATATACTACAACTGCCCTTATTAACTTTATAAATACAATCAACAGTGAAAGGAACAAAGCATATGATATTGTTCCCTATCAAAAACTGCTATCTGAACATTCCTCCTTAAATCTCTGTTAATCAGCAAAATCATGGTTCCATAACTACCTTTCTGGCAGAATACAGGCAGTCAAGAGACATATGCTTCATTCCTTCCTCTCACTACAGTTATAGGGATCCATCTTTGATGCACTCCTTTTTAAAATATACACCAACTAATACACACACACATATATATATATATATATATATATATATATATATGTACAGACACACACACACACATATATATATATATGTGTGTGTGTGTGTGTGTGTGTGTGTATATATATATATATATATATATATATATATATATAGATATATAGATATATATATATATATATATATATATATATACACATATATATATATATATTTATATATATAGTGTGTGTGTATATATATATATATATATATATATATATACATATATATATATATATATATATATATATATATATATATATATATATACACACATATACATATATATATATATATATATATATATATATATATATATATATATATATATATATATATATATATATACATACATGTCATCAAATACCGAGCCATCGAAAGACTGACTACTATACATACATGTATCATCAAATACTGAACCAGCCAAAGACTGACTACAAAAACAGCAGTCTAAAAAGATAAAAAAATATATATATTTTGGTTGCAGGGGAAATGTCCCATGGACAACCACTCAGCCTCTGCTAATTATATTTAAAGACTCCATGATCACACAACAGGGGAAGCGTAAATTTTCAGACCCTGCTGCATTACCATCTGGCACACTAAGCAGCTAGCATGTGGAAAAACAAGAAAAAAGAGCATGTTTGCTCTTACAGAAGCAAATACATGTATGTATGTGTGTGTGTGTGTGTGTGTGTGTGTGTGTGTATATATATATATATATATATATATATATATATATATATATATATGGGTCTACTTCAGAATGTCGACCGTTCAGAATGCTGACTTTCATATGGCCGACATCATATGATTGACATTCTGAAAGACCGACATCCTGAAATAGCACCATTTACCTACCTGTAAACACAGTAAAACTGTGTTATGCAGGGGGGGCAAGCCCCCCTGCACCCCCCACACCCCCTGCTACTTAAATATTCTCACTCCAAGATCGCACTACAGTGCAGGAAAGGGGACTCTCCCTGTCCCGCACTGTAGCGGGATCTCTGCTATCATTTGTCAGCCTTTCAAACGTTCGCTCATATGATGTCGGCCATATGAGTTTTAAACATTTGAAAGTTTGAACAAATGAAGGGCTCCCACATACATATACATATATCTATATATATATCTATCTATATATATATATATATATATATATATATATATATATATATATATATATATATATATACAATACATATAATATAATATAATATATATATTATGTACATACATATAAATCTATAACCAAAGTTAGAAAATTAAATAAACAATACCAGTCTAGTTTGAACTACAAAACAAGCATAGTACTAGAAAAAAGTAACTACATGACACCAAAACGTTTACATAGGTTGGCTTGCATATCAAAGTCAATTTCAAAATATAATCAGATTAAAAACCTTCAAACTATGGGTTTGGGATGATATGTTTAAAATGCTGCAGATACTTTATTAGCGTTTAAAAATGCTATGAGAAAATTAATAGGTTAGCTACTACTCACAGTTGAGAAAACTAGCAGCTAATATTCTTTACAAAGCTATAATACAATATACCAGAAAAGAACATTAATAGTTACAGAAACAAATACTCAATATAGAAATAATGATTCATATATAAAATAGATACTACAGTTCCCAATGTGGATAGAATTATTAGTGAAATATATAACATACCCCCAATTAAAAACAATTCTTTAATACAAATGTGTTTGCTGGTATATAGAACAAAAATATTACTCCCCCATCTTACAAATATACAAAACACTGACATTAAAGCATGACAAGGATCCCACTCGCAGTAGCTTATATAGATTGTTGACTATAAAATATTTATTTATTGTCTATGTTTCCTTTTGCTTCAGGATTTGTTGTGTGTTGGTTAAACTGTTAATTGTAAGGAAAATAAATGCATTTACCAGTTCAGCCGCCTTAAATAAACCACACTGTTATCCCTGGATAGGATTATGCAAAAGAATTCATTGGCAACAGAATGTTACTGGGCCAGATTTCAAAAAAGTTGTTCTCAGTTTAAGTTTGCCCTGATTCCGAAAGCCTTGCCCTCAGTGGAAGTGATTTACTGCAGTGTAAGACCTCTCCATAAACAGGGTTGTTTCATGGACCACATTCCAAAATACCTGCTCTCAGCCTGCTCTCATTGTAAGTGGTCACTTATACTGACAGCAAGCCTTTTGGAATCGAGTCCATTAATTCAATGTGTGAAGTACTTCAATGTTACAGAGATAGACAATATAAAAACTAACAAATCCATAAAATATTCAAAATTCTTAGATTCTGGTTCTAATATAACATTCTGTTTCCCCAATATATCTATATGGCTACCTGTAAGAAATGTACCGCATTCTGGGACAACAGAATGTTACTTTACAACCAGCATCTATGAACGTGAGTATGATGTTAGAAACAAAAACACGCCTTATGAATTATACAGACGTCTTAACAGTTACTCAGATAATGGATTTGTTTTCCAATCTTTGAAAAAGATGAGCAAATGTGAGAGGGGTCCCTTGAAAGACATCTTGGAAAAATGTGAATTTAAATGGTAGTTGATTACTGATGCTGAATGAATGCCGGAACTTAATAACTATTCTTCTATTATAAGCACTCAAAAACAAAAATCATTACAAGTATAAAGTTTGTTTTAAATTAAATATTTTTTTCATATTAAATATTAAATTTTATATAGATACTTTTTGTACTACATTTTAACAGTGTTGTGTGGAGAGTTCTACATGGAGTTTTATGAAAAGGTTTTTGTCTCTTAAGGAACGGTCATGTGACCTTATGTGAGCCTTTAAAAAGGGAAGTGTGCTTAACTAACTTGATTCTGATTAACAAAACCACATCATCCATTTTTTTATTTATAACTTTCAATAACCATCCTTTGAAATAATTAACTACTTTAGATGGCTAGGACAATGGTAGAATCAACAACTTGACTTATGATGCCACATAGAAAAAAACAAAATAAACAGTAAATTTGGAAATACCTGGTTGACAAACAGCTCTTATTTTCTGGCTCCTTCAGGTGGGATAGTAACTGGGCAAAGAGTTCTCCTTGTCCACCTATAATAATTTCAGCTACTTTCAAAAAGAATCTCTCATCCCTGCTAACAATGACCAACAAAATATTTAGATTCATCACCCTTGCTCCCAAAAATCGAGTGACACTGCCTAGTCCTGACCAAAATGAAATGGCTGCCAATATATAAAAAAAAGCAGCTATGTACTCACCATAACGTTCCATCTGTTTTGTCCATTTTCATTCTTCCTCAGTTGTTGGATCTGATTCAGCCACTTCTTCCAGCTTGTGGAACACCAAAACTCTCAAGCTCCTCCCTTTACCCATAATGCCCTAGTTACCTAGCATACCTCAGATCCTGTTTGCTGCCCATGCACCTGCAAAGTAGTAAGGAATATAACTGAATCTGTAACTCAAACAAAGAAATAGCGGTTCCTGCAGCATTCTTCGATATTTCCAAGAGTAAAGCAAGAAGGGGGGAAAGAAGATGAGGAAGAATGAAAATTGACAACACAGATGGAATGCTATGGTGAGCACATAACTATTTTTATCTGGTTTTGTCATATTCATTCATTCCTCAACTGTTGGGACAGAGTCCCCAGCTACATAACTCCCAATAGGACTCTAAGGAAGGATTTTCCTGAGCACTGCTGAGCCAAAGACAGCTCTTCCCCTAGAGACCAGATCCAATTTGTAATGTACAATAAAGGTATGAGGCTTAGCCCAAGTTGCAGGTGTACAAATATCATCCAAGGAAGTTCTAGACAGAAAGGTTGAAGACATAGATCTAGTGGAATGGGATTTTGGTGGTTTTGGTAAAGGCAAAATTATTTTTTCATATACAAAAGTAATACAATCAATCGATCATTTGGCTAAAGTCACTTTAGAAAATGGTTTGCCTAATTTTAATTCCAAAAAGGAAACAGATAATTGTTTGAATTTCATCAAATGTTTGGTTCTGTGAAGATAGAAATGTAACTGTCGGTGGACATCCAATATATTTGAGAAATTTGGAAAGAAGACTGGCCAGTTGATAACCTGTTTAATATTGTATTCTGACCCCACCTTAAGTAAAAAGGAAGGATTGGTCTGTAAGTATACTCTATGCTTGTGAAAAAATCAACTAAGGAGGTTTAGATGACACAGCCTGTAATTCTGACACCCTTCTGGCCAAGTGCTAGCAAACAAAAAGATAGTTTTTCAGGTCAAAAATTTTACTTCGTACTTAGCTGATGGTTCAAAAGGGGTTGGGTTAAGGTCTGTAAAACAGTATTTAAATCCCAAGAAGGAGTAGGATCCTTTAACAGAAGTCTAAGTATGTATGTTCCTCTGAAAAAGGATTTGCAAATTATGGAAGATGCTGAAGGTGAATTATTTATTCCTATACGAAAATTAGAAATGGCTCTAATTTTGCTCTTACAGATGAGAAGGATTGCCCCTTCATTGAAAATCATAGCTAAAAAGTCAAGAAGCTTAGAAATCAGAGAGGAAAAGGGATCTAAATTCTTTCTGTGTGCCCAAAAACAAATATTTTTATTTAATTTTGCAAACTTTTCTAGTGGAAGATTTGTGGGATGATAAAATTATGTGATGGACAGGTGATGAAAGCCTGGACTGTCTATCAATTAATGAAACTGGAGAAACCGTGTGGTCAGCTTGAGGCCTGATATGTCTGGATGAGCCATGTTTGTCAGGTGAGAGAGTAGGTCTGGAGTTGGATCCAGAATCCAAAGTGGTTGCACAAGATGAGGCCAAAGGAAGGGAAACCACATCTGATGAGGTCAAAAATGTGCAATGAGGATAAATGTGTTCTTCAATCAAGATGCTTTCTGCAGAAATTTGAAAATGATGGATATAGGGGAGCTAAGCATAAGAGAGACTGGAGGGTCAAACATGAAGTAGAGCATCTCTTGGGGACTTCCTCACTGGAGGAATCATGGTTAAGAACCTGCTGCACTTGTTGAGGGGAGAAGCAAACAGATCACAGCATGGCTGGCCCCCTAACAGAAAATCCTCTCCACCACCTTTACAATGAGAGACTATTCATGAGGCATTAGAATATCTCTGCTTAACTTGTCTGCAATTACTCTGGACTTCCACAGGATGTGCACTGCTATCAGAAAGTGACTAGATGGCATTTCCCATTGTCATACTCTCACAGATTCTCAACAAAGAGGGTAAGATATGGTTTCCCCTTGTTTGTTGGTGTACCAGACTACTAACATAATGTCTGTTTGATTAGCAATAGTCCTGGTTGGGAGAGTGTCTTAGAAGGCCTGCAACACTAGGAGGACAGCTCTTATTTCCAGGACATTGATATGTCTTTTGGCCTCTTCGGGGATCATGTGCCTTGGACCATCCTTCTCAAGATGTGCCCCCCTCACCTGATCTGAGAGGTGTCCATCGTCACTGTGGCCTTGGCTTGAGGGAGAATAAAGGGACGGCCGCCTTGTATTTTACTGGAATGGATCTACTAGAGAAGGTACTCTTTGAAAGCTTGCATTATTTTGACTTGACTGGATAATGTTTTTTGGAGAAAGAAACAGTGAGTTGCAAGTGCCCATTGAAGGAACCTCATATGGTTCCTTGCCAGTGGTATTAGAGTGATTGCCATTGACACACATCCCAATGCTTGTAGGATCAGATCATCTGAAAGAGAAGAACTTTGAATGATCTTTTTGACCTTGAACTTAATTGTTTGAACCTGGAACAGAAGCTATTTGAGTGACTTTATTGAACAGAGCACTGATGAATTCCAATATCTGAGATGGTTCGAGTTGAGATTTGTTGTCACTGACAGAATTCCCAGACGAGAGCATAACTGGAGTAAGCATTCCTGAGATTGAATTAGATGACCCCTGGTTGGAGCAATTATGAGCTAGTTGTCCAGATATGGAAACGCGTGCAATCCCTGTAATCTCAAGTGAGCTGCAACTACTGCCATACAATTGGGTAACACCCTGGGGGCTTTGGTGATACCAAAGGGCAGTGCCCTGAATTGGTAGTGAGTGGACCCAGCTGAAAGCATAGATATCCACTGGACCGTCATTTTTATAAGACAGTATGCATCCTAAAGATCTACCGAGCACATCCAGTCATCCTAGTGCAGAAAAGGCAAAATGGACTGAACTGTGACCATCCAGAACTTTGTATGCTAAATTTATCAATTCAATTTGCTGAGATCCAAGATTGGTCTCCAGTCCCTTGTTTTCCTTGGCACTAAAGAATAATCTTGAATAAGATCTGGACTTTTTCTAATCTGGGGAACCTTTTGAATGACTCGTTTTTCTGGCAGCATTTTTATATCCAGTGCTGCTGCTTCCCTCTGACTGGGTGGAACATTGGTGAGTTTGTTTGGTACTAGTGGGGGTGGATGGGAAAATGGTATAATATAACCTCTGGATATTATCTTCCACAGCCATGAATCTTTTGCAGTTTCTAGCCAGGATGTCTTGTGCAGGGATAGATGATTCCTGACTGCCTTGTGAGATGAATAGTTGGGCTTCCTTTCTGGAGCACGTATAGGATCTGTCAGAGAAAGTATCCCTAGATTACTGGTTATGTGGACCACCTCTGCTGCAGGGACGGTGTCTTCCATTACAGTTCCCACCTCTGCCCCTAGGGGAACTATCTCCACATGGATCATGGAAGGGACACTGGGATTTTTTAAACCACATTTTCTGTCCTCCTCATTGGTTCCCAGAAAAGGCCTGTTGGGGGGTTGAAAAACATACACCCACAGCAGACAGGGTTTTTCCTTCCCAGTCACACCTAGAGAATATATCTTTAACTTTAGGGCCAAATAAGGAACTTCCATCAAAGCAGCATTTCACAAAGTCACACAAGCACATCCAGACATGTCTTCTGATGGAAATGCCTGAACCCACTGCACATCAGATATCCTCAGCCATGTGGGAGATAAGCCTCATGGATGAGTTTGAAATGGACTGAAGGGTAGCCATTTGTGAGGAAATTGTGCTCTCTACCTCTGAGGATGTGGTTCCATTCAGGGATCTGGAAAGTTCTTTAATCAAATCTCTCTGAAGTCTCATAAAATAAGCCAAGTAATTCAGAGACCTAAGAGCGAAGGTCACTGAAGGATAGACACACTTCCCAAATCTGACCAGGTCTCTAGACTCCTTGTTAGATGGGTGGACAGAGGAAATTTATTTTGCCACTTCCTTCTTACTTGCTGACGCTTTGACCATGCCATGAATGGATACTCCCTTACTCCAATATTTTTTATCCTTAGATGGTGCCAGGATCCTATCTGGTCTCTTAGGAATAGATTAATTCATGTCAGGTTTCTTCCATGCCCGTTGAAAGGCCAACTCAATGAGCTCATTGGCAGGTGGAGTCACCCAGGAGGTAGATGGACCAGTGCCAAAGGCCTCCAGGAACAATGACTCCTCTTGGGAAGGGTTACCAGGGCACCAACCACCCCTTTTTTTTAGGAGTTCTAAGAAGTCTCCAAATCAGATGTCATCTGGTGGTGTTTTTTGAAATCTGAAGGTTTATTAGACATAATGAGGAGACAACTAGTAGATGAAGTCAAAAATTTATATATATATATATTTATATATATATATATATATATATATATATATACACACACACACACACACACACACACACACACACACACACACTCAGAAAAAAATAAATTACCAATGATGGTAAGTAAAAAGACAGTATAATAAAGTACTATAAGGGACAGAATACCAACAATGGTTTCAAGGAATACTCTAAAAAGTAACCCCATAAAGGGTAGAAAGGAATTAAGAAATAACTTCCAAAGAGTTTTAAAGGGTGGAAATAGCAAAAGGCATATAGAAAAATTAGAATTATATAAATGGAAAGTTAACTCAAAAAACACTATGAAAGCTTACTTGAGAGTTTACAGTGACCCTGACCAAACACTCTGGCTGCTAAAGAGATCTGAGGTATGTCAGGTGATTAGGGCATTATAGATAAAAGGAGGAGATGAAGAGTTTCAGGGTTCCACGACCTGGAAAAAGCAGCCGAGTCAGACCTGAGGATTGCAGCCGAAGCCAGTAGTTGAGGAATAAATGAAAATGACACCATCAGATATAAATTTCTCCTAAGCTCCTTTTTTATAAATTTATGAATCTTGAAACTACTGGCTCATACCACAAACCTCAAATGACAATCACAGGTCTCTATCACCTTCTATACTTTTCCTTCAGACTCCTATTACAAAACTAGAATGCAAAAAGGGCAGCTTTTTTGTTGTGTCTTTCCATTCTTGGGACTACCTTGTTAGTTAACTAAAGGAAACCACTCCTTCATCAAATTCAGATCAAACCAAATCAGAAAATATATATATAAATGTAGTATCCTACAAAAACTTTCACCAACAAAGTATTACTTAAAACAATCTACAGCTGCCTTTCACACTTAAGCCCTTTAAATACAATTCTCTGTGCTGAACAATATCTGTTCTCTGCCACTAATAAAACATTTTAATACATCCTTCACTTTTCTCCCCCTACATTCCACTCTTCAAATGTTTCCCTTTAATCTGATTCATTTTGGTACTTTAAATACTACAGTATGTTGAATCTTCATTATACTCACTGAAGACTTCTTTTTTTTCCTACTTTACCTCATCTAAATATGAGTGTCTATAATTAGCTTACATCCCATAGTTAATGAAAATTTTATATCATATTCTATCTTATTTTTTGTTTTGTTTTAACTTTTCTCCTGAAAAGGGTCCATGGGGGAAAACACTCTAGCACTGTTAACACAATTTAGATAAATACAAATGATAACATCTGTGTGTATCAGTGCAAGTGCAGCCTTGTTGTATAGCATGTACTTTGTAAAACTGATTAATACAATGTCTTCTGATGTGTGGAGATGAAGGGGAGTGCTGAATGACCCCACAGCACCTTCACAAGATTGCATTCTCCGGAGATTTTAGAAGACAATTTTGATATGATTATCAGGTGAGAGGAGCAGACATGCTACAAATGAGATTCCTATTATAACAACTACCACAGGTGATGTTCAAGATTCCTGGGTTTATTTCTACAGAGAGCCTAATACTATATATGACCCAGGTTTTACAACATGGGAATAAAATGAGTTTATGTCCGCAGGGGTTGTAGCTAAGGGCAATAAGAAGTTATTAACTGCTATTCAGGAATAGCTTATTTAGGGTTTGTATATTATGCAATTTCACAGACGTGCTGCACTCAGGCTAGGATGCAGAGGTCCAGTGCCGTACTAATGTGATCTGATGAGTTACATATCTGAAGTGCTGCTCGACATACTTCGGTCATCTTTCACTTGTGTTATGTGATGTAGAATAATACAATGCATTGTTTCGCTATAAATATAAAGAGGTTAACGTCATAACATCATACAAATGGAGTGGCTGTAACTGTGATCTGGACTGTGTTGTTCACCTAGCTAGCTTCAGCCCTGGCATAGTGCTATTTCAGATAACAAAGCTAATACTGGATGAAACAAAAACTGTGCAGATGCTAAGCTACACAAACACTGCATTTATAGGTGTAGTCGTTAGGATTGGTGTTTCAGTCTTACTTGCTTTCTGGCATATGTATAGCTCTTAACTTTTCCCAGGAGTAGAAACAAGTAAAAGTCAGTTAAAGGAAAAGTCCACAACCTATGGGCTCTTCTGAAAAACTGACACTATTAACTTAAAATTTGCAAAACAATGCACAATTTTAGTATGGATAGATTTATGTCTGGTATCAAAACAGATGTATGTACACTATAGGGACATTACAACTGGGGCCTCCACCCTTTTCCACTACCAGTACATGGTGCTAAGCTATACATTGCAGGGTGATTAAGGGTGGCCTGGTCACTGGAGGTGTTCTGTCACAAAAGCATGCTTAAGAAGTAAGAATTCCAAAATCAGTGGAACAGAAGATGACATGAATGCTGGATTAGGCTACTGTCTTACTTCTGTTACAATGGGTTGACTAAAGGCAATTATCATACACAATATGAAAGACCTAACCAGATGAAGACTGAAGAGACAGGAGAAACAATCTAGTTGATAAAGAAATGAAAGGACCTGGTGAGGTGACTCAATTAAGCTTCATTACAGGACAATGTAAACATTAAACGTTAAAACAGATATTTCCAGGACTTGGGGATTAGGAAGTGAAAACAGTTATCATACATGGTGGAAGTCTAGGAGCTGGGTGATCGATACTGGGGGCAAATGGAGAACAGAAGCTGGCCGTAAGGTAAACTGATGAGTAGCAAGATGACCCCCTGCCACACCTCTTCCTGGTGTGGTATAAGCAGCCTACAGAGGAAAACAGTAGATTAAATGAGCTGAAGGAAGTATTTGTGATGTTTTCAAAACCCAAATGAAGTAGATATGCTACAGAGTTACAAACCTATTGTTTTGAAAAACTGAGGCCTTAAGGTATCAGTAGCTATGCTGGAAAGGAGGCTAAGTATCCTTATTCCTAAAATTGTTTGGTGCACTTATGTGGGCTTTGTTAAAGGGCATGACTACATCCTGCATTCAGGGAAAAGTAAAAGCAACACTGGGGCACTTTGTCTAGATTTTGTTCATGCCACTATCTCTGTGTGTAGACAACACACGCCTAAGCTAATGTAATCTGAAGAAACTGTGTTTCACTTTAGGGCTGAGTTGATTCTTGTCAGCCAGATGCATCTTTTATAAGCTACAACAGGATAAGACTCATCTTTCATAACCTATAACCTATTAGCTAACAACAGGAGTAGATATGTGGGACAGGTAGGAAAAAATGAGACATCCTATTATTGCCTGAATGAACAGCGTATGACATGTTAAAGCAGATTAATACTGCATGTCATGTAAACTGGAGTTAGACCTTACCATGCTCTTTTAAGGGCAAAAGCTCTCATCGATTTGTTTTTCAACAAAAGTTTTAATTTCTAAACAAGTTATGCTTGATTACTCTGAAGTCTCACCTGAACTTGCCTATGATGCGTGGTTCTTTTTCCCCCCAATTTTATAGGATTGTCAGCCAGCAGCTTTGTTGCTCACAAGTACCAACTATCTATATATATATATATATATATATATATATATATATAGCTAAATAGATATCTATATCTATCACGTGTATGTATGTATGTATGTGTAAATATATATATATATATATATATATATATATATATATATATATATATATATGTATGTATGAAATATATAAAATTGTATAACTGCTGCTCGGTGCGTCTTAAACCTGAATGTAATGTTATGTATGTTTAACTTTGAAAATAATGTTATGTTTTGTAATGTGTTTTATAATAAGTACTACTATATGTGCTAAATGCTGGTATTGTTTATGACTGTAATCTGCTTGAAGCTAGCATTACTAAATGTTCAATGTGTATTATTATCATGGAGCTTTTCTTCCTGGGCCTCCGCTGAAAATGGACATGTATCCAGTTGGACTATCCTGGTCAATAAATGTAAAATAAATAAATAAATAAATACATTTTACAACCATGTTATGTTCCTTTTTTCATCCTATATTCAAAATAGCATAAGCCTAATGATTTCAACCATTCTTCATCTGACCCTCCAAGAACCCACATATCACTCATGTGTCCTTCTCCTGTACCCTCTTATTTATAATCCTTCTTGAGGTAGGTTCTCAAGAACTGTATTCTGCATAAGTCTCCCAAAAGTGCATAGGCTAACAGTGACATTTTATCGGTAATGTCCTTAAGAATCCCCTCTATTTTTTATTACTCCTACTTCTCAAAATATTTTCTCCATACATTATCCCAGCTTGACAGCCACTATCTGAAATGTTCTACTGGAGGCCATGGCAGACTTCCTAGTGCAATTAAAGTCTTTGTCATTAAAAGTTTCTGTAATAGAAATCATAGCTATACTATATCTATATTTAATTCAGTATAAAATGTCTCTTGTGAATTCACTTATAGCATTAGGTAGTATTTCTTATACGAAAACATGTGAATTAAAAATATGTAATACTCTTTAAACCTCTATAAACTTCTTGTTTATAAACTGAAGACATTGCAACAAGATATGGCAATTTGGAAATCATAGCAGTATGCATTAGACATGAAACTCCCCTTTTACCTTTACAGTTAATCATATAAAGTGTACAGACATAGCCCTGCCATGTATATACATTTTTTTAAACATGAACACATGGGATTGAAGTTTTCAAGAATTCAGTTATATAGTCAATCAATTACAAATTATACCTTTAATGGATCACTGACCGTAGCATCCACTTGGCATGGTATGGCTATTCAAAGTTGGCCTATACAACCAAGTCATTCTAGGATGTGCAGGTCATCAAAGCACATGGCCATGCTACTCATGCCCAAAACAATACATAAAGAGAGCTTTGCATTTTATTGCCCTCTTCACGACCTCTTCTCAGTTTTATACTCATCTGTGTACATGCAATCCATCAGTGCAAATATGGGCACTTAACTGTGGGACATCTGCATACCTTCTGTGTTTCCTAGCGGTACATCCGAAGTCCTAACACCATATGAAAGCCTTGCAGGGTTTTCTCCAACAGTTTTGTTGTGGACTCCTAAAAATAATAAAAAGAAAATATCACTATAGCTTGTCATTTCTGAAATACTCACTCAGCTAATACTTGCCTTTTTCCACAAGCTGTTGCCCCTCTCATTTACACTGTCAGCTGAAGATAGCCTAAATGGAAATACTGAATACCTTTTTTTTCTAATATATCACCTTGACTACAGGAATGTGCATTTATGCATGTCTCAGAAAAGTTACTACAAATGCTCAAAGTTATAAAAGACCATACCACAAACCTGGACTCAATTAATTCACAACATTACCCATCACTGGAAATGAAACATTGGTGATGACTGCACTCAGGAGCAGAAAGAGACCAGTATAGAAAATAATAAAACATATAAAGTTTTCAATGTGTAAGGTGGAAAAGCAAGTCATCAAATTTGACATCATAATACAAAATAAAAGCTGTTATATAACTTAGATGACTCCAATAATGTGTGTTACTAATTATCCTGCATAAATGACTGATAAATAATCCTTTGGTCTCCAACAATGGCTTAGTGAGATGTGATGCTGAGACCTCAGCAAGGTAGCATTGATGAAAAAGCATGCCTGATACAAAGTTCCACAGAGCACTCACTTGTTATCTTTAGTTGTCAGCAGTGCACTTACAAAGATACGTGTCCAAATGTAATGTAAATTGTTAATGCTACTCAACCTGATGGCATGGACTCCTTTTGGTGACTTACTTACAATATTTATTTATTTGTCTGTTAACTAATTACAGGTGCATCTTCTCAGGAGACAGCTGTGTGATAAATGACCTCTACAAACACAAAGTATGCAAGTGGAGACTAAAGACGTTCAAACCAGTATCATATAATGAAATTGACTGACATCATATAGCCTTACTATCTTCTCTAAAACTTCAAGTACAAAATCACACTGTAATGTAATAACCTGCCACAGCAACAGAGGTACTATACTAAATAAAAACGAGCTAGCTGACTTACAAAAGATCTGTGCGTGTTGATACTCTCAGGATCATGTGTGCTCGTTATAGTGAATGAAACCACAAATGCAGATAACAGGAATATATACCAAGTCCAGGTCTGTACCACTTTACTGAACTGCTATACAGCAAATAGCAATTAATTGAATCTCTGTTTATCAAACTACAGTTCAGTGAATGACAAAATCTTTCCCAGGTAAGGAAGCCCTTCGCCAAAGGCAAACTAGAACACAAATTGCACAAAAATCAAACCTACTCAAGTGGGGGGCTTTGCACGCCACACTCCCCAATGTGGGGGGCTGCATCCCCCAAACTCCACTAACTATATATACCAACTCCGAGATCAAACTATTGTGGGGAAAAGGGCAAAATTGTGGTGTGCTCCCTTACCCTGGGAAGGATTCCGTTGCTCGCTGAAATGCTGTTCGATAACAGAAGTTTGATGAATTTGCTATTCACTGAATAGCCATTTGATGAAGTGACACAGACCCACCAAGTCCACAGTTGTGCTGTCTTGGAGTATTTCCCCTATGGAAAGGTATAGTGATCCTAAACAGGTAGCAAGAGTGCAGAAGAACCAGCAACAGACTCTGGGTAGAAATGCTTTAAAGGTTTTCAGTAATTACTGGTATTTGTGCATTTTTGATTCAAGTTATTTTTTCACTTGATTGCTCACAAAGAGACATCTCAAGATGTGGTCCCATAACAAAGTGGCTATTAAGTGATGTGTGTGTCTGTGTGTTTGTTTTCATCAATGTTTGTGTGTGTGAATCTGTGTTTCTTAATGTCTGCATGCGTGTTTATTTATATGTGAGTGACCATATCTGTCCTTTTAAGAGTATGTGTGTGTGTGTATGTGTGTGTGTGTGTGTGTGTGTGTGTGTGTGTGTGTGGTGTGGTGTGGTGTGGTGTGGTGTGTGTGTGTGTGTGTGTTTGTGTGTGTGTGTGTGTGTGTAGACAAATAATTACATAACTTATATTTTGGATGTGAAATACTCCCCCAAAAACAATTACATATACTACACTAAGTTTGAAACATGAGGCATATGAACTGTTTTGCATCAAAAATATAAAAAGAAATATGCAGCAATTAAAAAAAAACAGAACAATTAAACAAAAAGCCCATTCTCTAACAGCAGTAATGTCCTCCTTGGCATGTATTATTGTGTAAATAATGGCCTTCCAGTAGTGTGGAGGACACCCCTGGGCATGAGTTATTATAGCAATAACCCGTTGGTGTTGGTTTGGCTAAATCGGGGGGGTTGCCGGCAAACCAAAAAGCGCGGACCATCTAAAGCCAAAAAGGGTAAATTGGGTTAATATTTATACCCCACCATGGTGTATTATAATTATATAATTTTTTTAAGAAATAAAAGAATTTTATAAATTAATTAAATAATATAATGCCATGTTTACTGCCCTTCGCCCCAGATGTCAGCCTCTGGCGCGCATCGCGATGCGCGATGTACTGCGCGCCCGGCAGCGGAGGAGTTGTGAGAAAAGCGTTTAAAAGCAAGCCATCTCGTTCGTATTGTTCACAGTTTAATGTTGCGAAAAAATACAAATAACATGGAACACAGTTTAAAATAAACAGCGTTACACTAATTTTGTCTCTTGTAGTTATATAAGCTATGTTAAAAAAAAAAAAACAAGATCTTACTTTCTCCGTTGTTTTGAAATGCTTTCTCGAGATACATAATGGGTTTAACACTACGTTACAAAAAATTAAGCAAACGAGCAGCTCAGATGCTTTGCTTAACCTCATATTCAACCCATTTTTAATTATAGCGGAGCTTAAAAAAAAAGTTATACTAATGGAAATGGAAAAAGTCGTGACCCGGACCATTTTCCATTAGAATAACTCGATTTACAACGGGCACACTGGCCAATCAGCGTGCACGTTTTGGGGGGGGTCATGGTATAATACACAATAACACACACCCTAATGGTCATTATTGCTTGCATATGAGATAACCAGGGAACTAGGAATGGTGGATATTTAGATCACATATATTATAAGAAACTGCAGTGCTCTTTCTTCTAAGAGGCAGGGCATAGCAGCCAGAATAGATATGCGGTAGGCAAAAAAAGAGATGATCTAAATGTAACTGTGATTTAAATATACACAGAGTGCTGTTGTGGATCGCTTTTAGGTTACATGTGAGGTAAAGGGCATCATCATCCTTTTGTGGCATTTACTGTCATTGAGGTAAAAGGAAGTATCGTGGTGGATCATTTCTTCATTATCTGTTAAGTAAAACAAAAAAAGTAAGACAATCACATCCGCCCCTGCTGGCCTATTAGATGGTGAATAAACATGATAAAAATATTTAGAAATGACCAAATGAAGATTATAATGATGAAAAAAGAAAGATAACAGAAGCCAACCATTTTCTGGGATGACCTGAAGACATACCTCTCAACTGTCCATGATTTTCAGAGACATCCCTGATTTTGACTCAAATTTTAGCTATGTCCATCTTAATCCCTCTTAACAATGGTGCCTTTTGGACAAAAAGTAGTGAATTATACTTAATAATGACAATAATTAAGAGCTGTAAAATTATTTTACTTCAGGAAATGTATATAAACTCACATTCTCTAATTCTGTTAATGCCTCAGGTTAATAGAAAAAGAAGTTATGTCTTACCATAACATTCCATCTGTGTTGTTCATCTTCTTTCATTCATTACTGATGGGTTCAGAACCAAGTCGACCTTTTTACCAAGCTCGCACCAGCCAAAAAACTCTTGAGCTAACCTTCTACCCAGAATGCCCTTCTCCCTGTTACCTCAGATCGAGTTTACTAGGAACAGAGAAGTAAAACCGAGGCCACTTCTGCACAAATACCCTAGGACACCAGTTGGACCCACGGCATCCCCCAGGAGCCTTTGGAGGGGGAAGGAGGGTGGGAAGTGACGAATGAAAGAAGATGAATAGCACAGCTGGTACGTTATGGAAAGACATATCTTTATCTGATGTTGTTAATCTTCTTTCCATTCATCACTGATGGGACAGAATCCCAAGCTACCTTGAGGTCCATGGGTGGCCCTTATGGAAGAACATTCCTGAGTACCACTGAGCCAAAGGCATGAGTACCACTGAGCCAAAGGCAGCTCTCCCTCTGGAGACCAAGTCCAGTTTGTAACGCTTGATAAAGGTATAAGGCTTAGCCCACGTGGCTGCTGCACAAATGTCATCCATGGAAGCGCTGGAGTGGAAAGCTACAGATGTTGCCATAGATCTAGTGAAGTGAGCTTTTACTTTTGGCATAGGTTCTTTTATGAGGAATAGATGAAACATGTGCAGTCCCTTAGCCATTTTGATAATGTAACCTTGGAAACAGCATTTTCCATTCTAGGCCCAGCAAAGGAGATGAAAAGCTGTTCAGACTTATGGATAGGTTTGGTCCTGTCTAGGTAAAATCTGAGTTGCCTATGTACATTTAAGGAATGCAGGCAGTACTCTCCTTTACTGGAAAATTTTGGAAAGAACACTATTAGGTCAATGGTCTAGTTAATGGAAAATTCAGAAGCAACTTTGGGAAGAAAGGATGGGTTTGTCCGAAGAGATACTCTGTCTTTATGAAGACCAGATAGGGCTTCTTGATACACAATGCCTGCAGCTCTGAGACCCATCTGGCTGACCTGATGGCTACTAAGAACAAGGATTTCCAGGACAAGAACTTTAGGTCACACTTCGCTGTGGATTCAAAGGGATTTTGAGTCAAAGACTGAAGGACTAAAGTGAGGTTCCATGGTTCCACAGGCTGTCTGACAGGAGGCCTGATATGAGAAGTTCCCTTGAGAAAAGCTTTGCATAGACATAAAGAGATGAGATAGGTGCCATCTATACCATTGTGGAAATTAGAAATCACCACCAGGTGTACTCGTACAGTAGAGGCAGAGGCTCCATTGTCAAAAAACTTAGCCAAGTATTGCAGCACTGCAGTCACTGGAGCCGAATACGGGTCTAGCATGTTATCTTTAGACCAGATGGAGAACCTTTTCCATTTATCCTGAAATAGTCTTCTGGTGGATGGTTTATGAGAGGCCAGAATGATGTCTCAAACAGGTGAGGTGATATTAACTTGCCTGGTAACTAACGGAAGTGGAGAAACCAAGCCGTTAGCTTGAGACTGGACAGATTCGGGTGGCTCAATGCTTGGGGATGAGTAATCAGATCTGGAAGAGGGTCCAGTATCCACGGTGGGTATACTAGGTGAGGCCGAAGGAAGGAGAACCAAACATGTCGAGGTCAGAATGGAGCTATGAGGATCACCTTGCATCTCAACCAAAGAGCTTTCTTTAGAAATTGTGGAATCAGGGGAATGGGAGGATAAGCATAAAGAAGTCCTGTGGGCCAATCGTGGATTAGAGCATCCCTCAGGGACTCCCCCTCTGGGGGAAACAGGGCGAAATAGCTGCTGCCCTTGTTGTTCGATGGGGAAGCGAAAAGATCGCAGCAAGGCTGGCTCCTGAGCATCTAAGTGCTCCGGATTATGCGGAAAGCTCCGCATTTAATGACGAGTGAAGCCACTGTTCTGCTGTTCCACATTGAACAGCAGTGGCACAGCTACACGAATTCTGATAGGATTGTATACCGCAATTACTGCCAACCGGCATTGCGGTATACAAACCAGTGAATAGCTATGCTGCCCATCCACATTACACAGCACTGGCTGTGCTCCGCAGTTTTTGAATGGCTCGTAAACCGCATTTATAGCCAATCATAATGCGGTCTAGCAGCCAATCAAGTAAAGCTTCTCAGGAAGACAGGAGCCAATGACAGCTCCCCAATACAGGCCAATTGTGTTCTGGGAAGCCTTTTTGCACCAAAATAGTGGCTTGAAAAAGGCTTCCAGGAATCAGGCATTTTACTTTTTGCAAGTTGCTTGCAACAACAACCTGGAAGGAAGAACTCTTGAAGACTGGGAACTTCGGGATCGGGAAGATGGAAGGAGCAGCTGTGGTGAAGACTTCGGGACTTGGAAGCCAGCCTGCTAGGAGATGAGTCAGGAGCTGAAAGGCCTTCAGGGCCATTGCTTGCTGGTGCTTTGGAGGATCAAGATCTGTCAGAAGGCTGAAGTTTATTTTGCTGCCTGCTGGATCATTATTCGTAGTTTGTGCCATGGATTGTCTTTGGATTGTATTGAGCTGCTGGTGCTGTTTACATAGGTAAAGGTAAGTGACTGTTTTAGCTGCAATGGTTAAGGTTAATGTTAATGGTTAAGCAGGAATTTCCCTATCCTTGAAAACTGGTATGCTAGCACAGATCCTGTTATTGTGGCAATTTTCTAAGTTTATAAGAGCAATATTTAGTGTCTCTGGGCTGCTTGTCCCCCCTAGTACATCTTATACTGTTATTCTAGCAACTTTCTAAGTTTTATAAGAGCAATATTTAAAGTGTCTCTGTGTTTGTGCTGCTAGTCCCACTAGTACATCTCTAAATTTAATTGCCATTTTTTAGAGAAACTGTATGCCAAGTTAGGTCCTGTTATTCTAGCAACTTTCTAAGTTTATAAGAGCAATATTTAAAGTGTTTCTGTGTTTATGCTGCTTGTCCCCCTTGTACATCTCTGAAAGTAATTGCCATTTTTTAGAGAAAGTGTAATTGGGTCCTGTTATCCTAGCAACTTTCTAAGTTTATAAGAGCAATACTTGAAGTGTCTCTGTGTTTGTGCTGCTTGTCCCATTCATATGTCTCTGAAAGTACTTGCCATTTTTATAGAAACCATATGCCAAGTCAGGTCCTGTTATTTTAGCAACTTTCTACTGTTATAAGAGCAATATTTCAGGTGTCTCTATGTTTGTGCTGTTTGTCCCCCTTGTACGTCTCTGAAAGTAATTGCTATGTTTTTGCAGAAACTTTATGCCAAGTCAGGTCCTGTTATTCTAGCAACTTTCTAAATTTATAAGAACAATATTTAGTGTCGGTTTGTGCATTTTGTCCCCTAGTACGTTTCTGAAAGTAATTGCCAATTTTTTGCAGAAACTGTATGTCAAGAGTTTATAAGAGCATTATTTCTATGTTTATCAGAACAATATTTAAAGTGTCTCTATTTTTCTGCTGCTTGTCCCCCCAGTACGTTGGGCAGGGCTTTGTTCAGATTTCTTGCACTTAGAGGTTGAGAGGTATGTCAGGATGGATGTCAGAAGTGAGTTCTTTATAGTAATGAGTTGATTTAAAGTATCCAGTTTTGTTTTCTGGTAAAACTTGAGTGTAACTTGATTGTGCATTCTTGTATTCTTTGCTCATAACTGTTCCAAGGCATGATGTCTTAAATGGCACATTTTTGTAAAAGTACAGAAGACCCTGGTTTAAGTACCCTTTTTAGGCACCTTTGCCAGGCCCAGAACTGGCTGTACAACAGGGGTAGAACACATCTAAAGTGGTGAATATAAAATGCAAGTAGTATTGCCGTGTATGTGTTGCAAGTGTATTTGTTAAGCTGGAAGTGTTTATCCTTGGCATGGGTTTTGAGATATAATCAAGGGTGCTTTGAGAGTACTGAATGCCATGAAAGTCACTCTTCCCTTCTGCAACACTGGTTAGGTGGACAAGTGAGCAACAGAGGAGTGAGTGTCATTGTCGAAGCAAGAAGTGAATAATCTGATCATGCAGGCCTTCATAGTAAACAAAAGGAGCAGAGATGAGCAAGAGAAGAGGGTGCAAAGTCAGGAAACTGAGTGATATGGGTAGGTTATGGCCCTATTGTCTCACCTTTGCTTTTGAGGAGATTTTCTAATTTTCCTTTCTGCACTATAGCCCCATTTGTTTGTCATTGTTTAACACCATTGTTTTACAAACCTGCTAGGTACAGACTGCCCAGATTACAATGAGGACAGGGATGTAGATACAGATCCCACCCCAAAGAAGAGAAGATACACAATTTTTCAGCCAAGATGGGCAAGTGCCTTTGACTGGCTTTCTAGGCGCAGAGTGAAACATGGCTTCTGCAAGACTTGTGACACAGATTTCACAATCCATCATGGGGGCAGACATGATCTGCAACGACATGCCAACAGTGAAAAACAAAGGCAGAATTGCAAGCATGCAGCTGGAAGATCTATGGTGGATTTCTTTGGACCTCATAGTTTAGCAAGTACAAAGGTGGATGAGGCAGAGGTTCATTTTGTGTCTCTCCTTGCTAAACACAACTTATCATTTGAAGCAGGAGAACACATCCTGAAATTTATGAAGAAGTGTGGAGAGGATCAAGATGTTCACCGGAAAATGACACGTGGAGCAACAAAGGCAGCATACATTGCACAGGATGTTCTGGGGCCTCATTACCAGAATGATGCTGCAGCAGCCTGCCTAAAATCACCATTCTGTGTGTATATGGACAAAGCAGACAAGGGAGATGACAAACTGTTAGTGATCCTTGTTGGTTACCTTGACAAACAGGCAAGCAAAAATGTGATAAGGTTCCTTCATATGCCAGAATGTGTGTCGGGAACTAGACAAGCAATGTTTGATGCTTTAATGTCCACTCTGACAAAATTTTACATTCCAATTTCCAACATTGTGGGCTTTTCTTCAGACAATGCTGCCTCATTGATTGGAAAACACAATTCTGTGCTGTCTCACTTAAAGGAGGTGAACCCCACAATTATAAATGGGGTGTTTCTGCCACTTGGCAGATCTCTGCAGTAAGGCTTCTGTAACAGCACTACATTCACCAGTTGAAGAACTTATATCAGATGTGTACTGCCATTTCAGTTCCAGTGCACAAAGACAAGAAAAACTGCAAGAAGTTGCTTTGTTCACAGATACTGACCCTCTCAAGATCATTAGACATGCACCTACTAGATGGCTCAGTCTTGGTAACATAATTAACAGAACTCTGGACATGTTGCCAGCTATAAATTCATATTTTTTGTTTGCACAGCCAAGGTCTGCTAAAATTTACTTAATTTCTGAAAACCTGCAAAGTCATGACGTGCATATGATTTTGGAATGCACTTGAACCCTTACTGGAGTTCAACATCCAGCTTCGGAGCCGAGAAAGTCAGCTACTGACACTGCATGCCACTGTGCATAAACTCCTGCAGCAGTATGCTGGTAGACTCCAAAGACCTGCAGCTGCTGTCAGACTAATCAAACACAGTGATGTGTTAGTGTTGACTGACAGTAGCTGTGTTCTACCAAATAGTGAACTACGTACTGGCTACGAAGTCAAGCAGTACATGAACAGCCATGAGGAGGATATTGCCGGCACAGTCATTGAATTTAACGTTTATAAAAAAGTACAGCTTTTTATGCTGCAGTGTTGCAGAAAATGCTGAAAAAGTTTCCCATGCAGGATCACTTACTGAAAGATGCTGCATTAGTTATTAAAATGGCCAAAAAATGGACATTTTTTCGGGACTTGTCAGGGATGTTGGCTTCCGTCTGGGTGTGTGTGTGAAAATGATGTTGAGGCTGAACAATTAATCGATGAGTTTACCAAATTATCAGATCGAGGACACAGGGAATCTGAGAGGCCCAGTACATGGGCCCCACTTATGTGTGTCAAAGTACTGGGCACACCCTCTGAGGGACCTTTGCACTGAAGGGAAACTGCCACTCTTTAAGCAGCTGATGATGAGTCTACTTTGCTTGCCACACTCAAATGCACAAGCTGAAAGAGCATTTAGTATGGTGCAGTAAGTGAAAACTGAACTGCGTCAGTCTCGGAGTGTAAAAATATTGAACTCTTTGATGGCAGTTAAAATGAACGAAGAACTGGACTGCTGTGATGTTAAGCTGCCGAAACATATTTTAGAGGCTGCCAAGAAAGCCACAGCAGCATACAATAAGTCTACATCTGACATATGACAGGATGTTATTTAACCTGGTCTAACTAAAATCATTTGTGTGACTTGTCTGTTTAGCAAATATAGTTAATGTGATTTTTATTTTTGTAAAAGTGCTGTTTCATTTACTTATGGTGTGGTTATGGTATTGCAGATTATAAAAATAAAGGTTTTGGATCTGAGAATTGTGTCTTATTGAATTTTAAAGATGCTCTACTATGCTCCATGACAATGGCACATTTCGTGCAGTGTGAAAATAGGGTGTTCCACATTTTGACCATTTGTCTCACATTGTTAGGGTCTGTGTTCCACACTGGCCTCTTAAGAGGTTGATACCTATGGCTGGCCCCAGTGGCTGAAGATTTCTGTTGCCACCTCGGGATTGCGGGACCACTCGTGTGGCAGGAGGATGCATCTGCTCAGTTTGTCCGCAATTATTTTGGAGCTCCTCGGGATATGCGCTGCTATCAGAAAGCGGTTGGAAGCTATCGCCCACTGCCAAATTCTCATGGTCTCTCGACACAGGGGGTAGGACATGCTTCCTCCTTGCATGTTGATATACCAGACCACTGACATGTTGTCTGACTGAACTGCAATTGTTCCAGAAGGGAGAACCGAATGAAAAGCCTGCAATGCTAACAGCACCACTCTCAGTTCCAGGACGTTGATATGCAGGTGGGCCACCAAGGTGGACCATGTGCCCTGGACTGTCTTTCCCTGGAAATGGCCTCCCCACCTGATCAGGGAAGCATCAATGGTCACGATGGCCCTGGGCTGAGGGGATTAAAATGGGCGACTCCAAAGCTTTGCATCTGTCCTCATCCACCAAAGGAGGTCCTGCTTGCAGGAGTTGGTTATTTGAATATGGTAACTGAGGGGGTGATAGTATGGGAACCATTGACAAAGAAGGAGCCATTGTAGGATTTGCATGTGTAGCATCACTAGGGGCACTACTGGAATTGAAGCTGCCATGGATCCTAGGGCCTGAAGAACTTCTCTTGATGAAACTTTTGTTTGACAGAGTATCACTCGGAGCTGGAGCCTCAATCGCTGGAGTCTGTGATTTGCGAGGGACACTAAACAGGACTGGATATTGAACACTGCTCCAATGAATTCTATTTGTTGTGTAGGAGTAAGGTTTGATTTCTCCCAATGTATTGTTATTCCCAAAACTTTTGCCAGAGAGAGTGTATAATGCAGTGCTGTTACCAGAAGATGCTCAGTGGGGGCGGTAAGGAGCCAGTCATCCAAATATGGAAACACCACTGCCATGCACTTCGGGGGGCTGTAGAGAGACCGAACAGCAGGGCACAAAATTGATAATGACTGGCCCCTATCTGGAAGTGAAGCAGACTCCTGGAGTGTTTGTCCATTTTGATGCAGTAACAAGCATCTCAGAGATCTATTGAGCACATCCAATTGCCTTCCCTTAAAAAAGGGAGAATGGACTGAACCATGACCATCTGGAATTTGGTTTGGGTGACAGACTTGTTTAAGCTGCTGAGATCCAAAATGGGTTTCCAGTCCCCTGTCTTTTTTGGCACCAAAAATAATCTTGATTAGAATCTGGATCAGTATTGGTCTGGTGGGACTGGCTGGATGACTCTTTTTTTGAGACAGTTTTATAATCTCTGAAGCTGCTTCTTCCCTTTCAGTGGATGGAACATTGGGAAGCTGTTTTGAAGGATTTGGTTGACAAGAAAGAGGAATGGTGCAACCTCTGGTGATTATACTCTGCACCCAACGATCGGTGGTAATTGATTGCCAGGCAGCTTGATGCAGAGAAAAATGACCCCCGACTGCTTCCAGAGGTAAGCAATTGGGCTGCTCCTCAGGAGAGCTGGTAAGGCTGTCCAGAGAAGGAGTCCCTGGAGCCTTGGTTATGAGGATCCCCTCTGCCTCTGTAGGGGTGTCTTCTGGAATTGTTACCCCCCTCTGCCCCTGGGGGTATCATCACCACGTGCAGCACGGAAAGGACCCTGAGATTTTTTGTGCCACATTTTCTCACTCCTCTGATTCCAGGAGAAGGTACGTTGAGTATTGGAAAATCATAGGCCTATGGCAGACAGGGTCTTGCCATCTTGCTCGCACCTGGCTAGCGTGTCCTTCACTTTAGAGCCAAAAAGGGACAATGCTTCGATGGGAGCATTCAAAAAGGAAGACTTGAAGGGGTCCGTGAGGGCACAAATGCGCATCCAGGCATGATGCCTCATGACAATGCCCGAACTCATTGCTCTAGCCACCCCTCCGGTTGCATGTGATAGCAACCTCATGGATGAGTTGGAGATCGATTTCAGGGTTACAAGCTGTGAGGCCACTTTGTCCCTGACCTCATCAGACAGCTGTCCTGTGAGTGTCCCAGAGAGTTCGGAGATCAAGTCCCTCTGGAGCCTCGTAAAATGTGCTAAATAGTTCAGTGACCATATAGCAAAGGTCCCTGATACAAAAACTCACTTCCCAAGTCTGTCCACCACCACAGAAATGGCCTCTGAAAAGGGAGACTTAAGTAACCCTTTCAAAATCAGTTTATTTTTGTGCTCATTGACAGTGCGTTGACTGAAACTCTGACAAATGTCACAAGGAGGTTGCAGTCACCCCCAAACAGTATACACAATCATCGTGACAATCACTATTATGTAAATTGCCATTACATGAAGCACAATGCTTGAACCCTGAAGTACCTTTCTTATCCGACATCTTGACAGAGAGACACCACAGGTAAACAGTTCAACCAGTCCGTACTAATAAGTCTAACACAGTTAAAAAAAAAAAGCCACACAGCTTTATCACTATAGCGATATGCATAAGTAAAACAGAAACACCTTACTGAAAAAACACTAACAGGCTAGGAAAGAAAGGAAAAATACCAGCTATGGTATTGAAGGAATACCACAAGGGTAAGGGGAGAAGGCCGCACCAACAATGGTACTTGAAAGTTTACCAACGGGTAGAGCAGAGAAGAAAGATCAAGGTCTGTCAGAAGAAAAAAAAAACACTAGCGATACTAATCGCTCAATAAAAGAGAAAATATCAAACGTTTTCACACAGAATATCAAATAAAGTTCCACTTAGCTGAGAGCTCGGCTGAAACACGACTTTACGGCTGCGCGGCAAATGAGATCTGAGGTAACAGGGAGAAGGGCATTCTGGGTAAAAGCTTAACGAGTTTTTTGGCTGGTGCGAGCTTGGTAAAAAGGCAGACTCTGTTCCGAGGGCTCGGAACCAAACCCATCAGTGATGAATTGAAAGAAGATTAACATCATATCTAATATTTTAAAAGTGTCCCTGATTGTCCCTGATTTTTTTTGGCGATTTATCCCTGATTTTGTTGAGATTTGTCCCTCACTGGTTGAGAGCTATGCCTGAAGAAGGCATGATCAGCCTTTTCAAACTCCAAATTAGATCACAGAAAACTGAGTGGTAGATCCGTACTGGACAGCTTCACATCATAATTGATCAACGGATGGAGGACTGAGGCAGGCAGGCAAATAAAGTGATATAAAAGAAAGAAAGTGAAATACTATAATATCTAACAGTGGTTCTAGTCACAGTGAATTAGATGCTCCTAGAAAAGGAAGCTTAAAGCAAACAGGGTTGCCAGCAATGTCTTGGCTAAGCATTAAATAACATGGTGATTTTAAAAAATCAGTTTCAAGGTAACGGGCACAGTTCATCCAGACATCAGCGTTCATAATTTCATATGTTCTGAGGCGGTGTTTGGACCCAAAGGCCTTCTAAGAACAATTATATCATAAGATAGGGTACAAATTTAACTTCCCCTACCCATTTATCATTTTTTAAATACATTTCTAATGTTTTAGACAAAATGTAATCAAGACATTATTCTACAAGACAGACATCTGATATGATATAAAGGAATATCTTAACTTTGCTTTGCATAAGTATATCTGAAATTTGGTACTATTCTGTCTTAATGCCTTATTTTTTAAACCTCCATATTAAGTAAAATTTGCAGTACATCATCATAAAAAGTTCTTACAAGATAAAATTAATTGTTCTCTTAATATACCTATTGTGATGACCCACCACTGCCAACCAGTAATCAAGGAGGCTCAGTTTTCACCACTTGCAACAATGGGGGACGTTCACTGGGAGGATAAAAGGTACACAGACAGTATTTCCAGATGCATCTCTCTGCATCAAGTGCAGTTTCCCTTTAGAGCACACAGAGACCACAGTCAGTCCGGGACTGGTTTCTTCCTCTTCTTCCAGATCCCCAGTAAGACTCCCCACTGGCACAGCTATAGAGTTGAGATCTCAGTTGTGTGACCAAGCTAAGACCTGCAGCACCCTCACTGTCTAATCAGTACCTTGTGTCCCTGCCCAAGTAGCTAACACATATCAGTTACATAATTTGAGCAACTGTACCACAGAAGAAAAACATTTCATCACACAATGAAGGGCATGCAGTGATAAATCATACAATATGCATATATATATATATATATATATATATATATATATATATATATATATATATCTATATATATATATATATATATATATATATATATATATATATATATATATATATATATATATATATATATATATATATATATATATATATATATATATATATATATATATATACTTTCAAGAAAATAAGGAGCACTTCACCCAAAAAATGACTATAATGCTCTTTTTAAACAAGGTACCTTATTGGCTACAACCATAACTCTCAATTGTACAGATTTTCGCAGAATGTCCAGATTTTTGCCTCATATTTTTGGTGTGTTCCTCCTAAAAATCTGTACTTTTCTGGCAAATAGCTAAGGATTGAAGCCATTACATAATAACACACGTTTGAGTTTAAGACTCCACATCCTTCAGAAAATTCATGCTAATGCAAAACATACTATTCTATCAACTTTCTAAGTTTGTAAGAGCAATATTTAAAATCTGTCCCTATTTGCCCCCCCCCCCCCCATCATTTAGGCCTTGTCCAGATTTTTTCCTCTAAGAGGCTGAGAGGTATGGCTAGAACTATGACAGTGGGATGTCTGGTAAATCACAATCATCCCACTTTAATACACTTCCTTCTCCAAATAACCCAAATAGAATACAATTTGAATTTCTAAACAGGTACATACCTTCACATAATGGTAAAGAAGCAACAAACACAACATAATATACTTTGTAACTGCAAGCCCAACCTTCACATTACTGCGGAATTATAATCCATGGACACATGATAGTTGAAAGTTGATTTTTAACACTTCAAATACTTATAATGAACATAAGTTTCTCTTTACTGCTGTCATCTTTGTGTGTAATATATATTGCACATATTTCTCTCATTCTTTTTCATATGCTGTTAACACTTCCCTTGGATCTAATTTAAGAGAAAGATTTATATTTATATTTAGCAAACAATACAAAGTTCATAATCAAATTTTAGTTAAAATAAACAGGATTGAGAGATATAGGCAGATGGTAAGAGATGGAAAGAGCTGATGGTGAAATACGTTGAACATAGTGAACAGAACATTACATTCGTCACATAAAAAGCTCAGTAAATTATACATTAAATTTATAAAGTCAGAGCTAGACAGAATTAGAGGGCAATTTAAACTGAGATTTTATCTAGTTAATTTGGGAATCCTACGTTTCTAAGAATAGAGGGAGTTACTGTTTATTTGTTAATAATTTTGTTTTATTTCTTATAGCAGATGTGACAGGAAGGATTAATTTCTCAATGTGTATTTATCAACTGTATTTATATAAACAAAGCCTGAATATTAAAACAGAGATGTATAGATTTATTTTTCACAGACTTTTGTCAGCAACAAAAAGGAAACTGAACATTAATAAATATAGCAGTACTGATAACTATGTTAGTAAAAATAAATAGTTTGAATAATGGCATTTAAAGTTTTGTAATTAGTTAAATATCCCAAGCTGAACAAGGCAGAAGCGGTAGTCCTACAAGAATACGACTGGACCCCTCTAAAAATCTTCCAGTTAATGATGCAGTAACATATATCAGGTTAATATTACAGTGTCGAAACGCCGTAACATTGAACACCTCAATGCCAAGTATTCAGCAAAATTCACTTCCGCGATTCAATGAATACTTGTCAGGCAAAGAAACACTTGCCCTGCAACACAATGGAACTAATTCTATCTAAACCAAACCCATCCATGTAGGGGGTTGTGCCCCCCACACCCCCCTAACTAAATATACCAACTCCGAGATCACACTATAGTGGAGAAAGGGCAACATTATGTAGTTGGCCAACTACATTTTTGCTCTTGAAGTATTTAGCAAATCATAGAAGTGATCTTTGCTGAATACTTGTCTGCTTTGAGGTGTTCGATGTTATGGCGTTTCAATGCCGTAATATAGACCCCATATATCAACTCCACCATCTTAAACGTATTAACTCATCAGGGTTCTATTCGAGTTAAAAGAATAAAATGTAAACCTGCTCTACTGATAAAAAGAAAACTAAACAAATAATCAGATAGGGCATACAAGCTACAGACATAAATGCGTACTCATTCAATTTATGATACATTCAGGCAGCCGATGAATCTTATAAAGTGCCAAATAAAAAATTACAAGCAAACCTACTATTATAACCTGCAGCAAAGACACCAAAATAACCCCAAACTATTTTGGAAATCTATTAATAAGTAACTGAAAACCAGGTCAGACCTCCACACCATTACCCAAAAATAGCAACAACACAGATTCAATAGCCAAACAATTTAATTCTCATCTTCACTCTGTCCTTAAAAGTAACCCTAATGATTCTCTCTCCCTATAATTCTTGAAAACCGTACTGCTTCCTTTTACTTTCAACCTCTTGCTATTTCCACCATTTCAAAGTATTTTTAAAACTAAAATGCTCTGCCTTAGCTGCAGATAACCTTCCCTCAGAGCATCTTACTACTGCTGCTGAATCTCTGTCATATCCCATAGCTATACTTCTAACTGCTGCATAACCAAGTCAAATCCCAACGATATGGAAAACTTCATACATCAACCCCCTACACAAAGGCAAAACATTCACAGAATTCTCTATAAACACACAGCAATCCCCTCACCACTAGCCAAGATCCTGGAGTAATGTATACATTCACAACTTATCTCATTACAAACACACAATATAGCTTTAGACCCAAGCATACTATATACTACAACTGCCCTTATTAACTTTACAAATAAGATAAACAGAGACAGGAACAAAGCATTTGATATTGTTCCCCATCAAAAACTACTATCTGAACGTTCCTCCTTAAATCTCTGTTAATCTGCAAAATCATGGTTCCATAACTACCTTTCTGGCAGACTACAGCCAGTCAAGCTTCAAGAGACATATTCCTCCTTCCTTTCTGTCACTATAGTTGTGCCACAGGGATCCATCCTTGTTCCACTACTTTTTACCATATATACCAACTAACTTCATACCACTTTAAGAAATGTCTGAAATAATACAATACACAGATGATTTGACCCTCATCTGCTCAACCCCATCCCCCTCTGTACTACAAAAACATTCACAGGATCCCTTCTCTTTTACAGAATCATGACTATCCAACTCCCAGCTCCTGCTTAACCCCAATAAAACTAAATTTACAACTTTTACCTCTAAAAATGTCTCACCCCTTACAGCAAAAAATCTGGACAAAGCCATAAATGGGAGAGGGGGGCGAAGAGACAAAAATAGGGAGAATTTTTAAATACTGCTCTTACAAACTTCAGAAGTTGATAACATTACAGACTTTGCATTATCATGAATTTTCTGGAGGGTATGAGGTATGAAACTCAAATGCTTGTCATTATTTTCTGAGTTCAGTCCTCTATGACTTACAAATGAATTGTCAAAAAAAAAGCTAATTTTATGAGAAACAGGTGAAAAATATGAGGCAAACTCTGGCCATTCTGCAAAAATCTGGACAGTTGAGAGGTATGTCCCAGAGCAAAAACATTTCTTTACTATCATCACTAACAACAGCACTACATTAGAACAAGTAACGCAAAACAAACTGTAAGAATAAAGTCAAAAGCTAGGAGTTTTATATAGATCTAAAACTACTGTACTAACACCAAAGAACACATATATATATATATATATATATATATATATATATATATATATATATATATATATCACCAAACAAGATGCAGCAAGGATAAATGAGCTGTTGGTAAAACCGTTCAAAAATATATCATAAAACATCCAACAGACCAAACAATGTTGTAGGAAGTCACAAGTTCAGTGCTGTTTAAAAGCTGGAATGTCTTTTATTCATAAGGTAAGCGCTTTCATGGTGTCACCACCACTTCTTCAGACCATAACAGAGAACAGTACTTCACAAAAACATATATACACTCTCTCCAATTAATTCAAATGGACCAATAACAAACTTCAATACATTTAACATTCTTAAAGACATACAAACAATAAAATATCATGCTCCCAATATTCTGTACGTAAAATCAATTGAGTATTGCTTCATTCATTACTGCACAAGTTATGAAAACAAGAAAGTTTCCTGTCATCCTAACTAATGATATAAAAGTTAAAAAAGTATAAAAAATACATCTAACAAAAAAATACATGGAGTATATACCTAACAAAAAATAATATCTAGTGTCATGCCAAAAAAAATTCATTTCTCATACAACCTACTAAAATAAAATAAGACTATTTAAAAAGTTTCCTATTCTTCAGAATAGGTCTTATAGGGATTCTGTCATTGAGTCCCTTTCCTCTGTCTGCTTTTAACCTGGTTATCCACCTAATTTCTGAAGTCTCAGTATAGTTGGATACATCTCCCCCTCTTTCATTTTCCCATATTTCTTCTATTGCTAAGAATCTAAATGTGTGCTGCTGTCCCTCCTAACATGTTTTGCCAGCGCATTGGTAAGGGTCCCTTTCCTAATATTATTTATATGTTCCCTTTTCCTGTACCTGAATTTTCTATTTGTTTTTCCCACATAATATGCAGAGCAGACATTGCATACTGCCAAATAGACTATATTCATTGAGTTGCAGTCAGCTGACACTTGAAAGGACAGTGTTCGTCCTGTATCAGGATGGTTAAAACTGTTGGTAGTGTCTATATAGCAACACTGGTTACATGCATTACAGGTGCTAGTACCTCTTCTACTATTATTCCTCCTCCTTTCCTGTAAATGAATGATAAAATATAAAAATCAATGTATTTTTTGGAAGACATTTTTGTATTTTCTTTTAAGAAGTAGACAATTCTGATAAGCTCTTTTGTTAATGCAAAAGACGAGTAATGATACTATGGAGAAAATGGTTCTAAAATGCCTAAACTATTCTAAATTAAAGTCACAACAGCAGTGCTTACTAAGTCAGTCAGAGAATACTTGAATGGGCTCTTTATGCTAGGCAGCATGCACTGAATACCAATCTGTAAATTATTATTTGGGTATTACATGAACAAAAAAATGAAAGGCCACTTAATTGTAGGAGAACAGTTTAATTGTATCCTACATAAATGAGATTCTTGTGCTTCTAGAATCCAGTAATTTTGGCATCAGTCAAATCTCTTAGAAACTGGGGTAATTTATTTAATATACATGATTTGAAAGATAATCTGGATTCATATCCACTAAAATATACACACATTACTCATTTGTATTTGGCACTCATACATTGCTAGATTTCTGTTATCCAGAGAATTAGATAAATTCTTTTAAAGTAACTGTTTCTCTGCTATCAGTCCACAGTAATCTGATTTTTAAATTGACGGCCAATTATAAAAAATATGCTAATTATGAAAAGGAAACCAGATTATGTAACAAAGTTAAGGAACATTAATAAGAGGTATGAGAAAGAATTGAGGTATTTTGTACAACTACATGACAATGCAGAAGTGGAAAAGTGTGCTGTATAGGACGTGCAACATGCCAAACTAAAAGTATAAAAAATTGCATAAATATACATATATGTAAATGCACAGACACGCATATATATATATATATATATATATATATATATATATATATATATATATATATATATATATATAAAATCATCGTCAAATATTGCACCATCCAAAGACGGACTATAAAAACATCTAAAAAATATCCAAAAAAAAAGCTTAACTATTTTTTTTTCAGGGGGAAATGCCCCATGGACACAACACAACCTCTGCTAATTATATTTAAAGACTCTAAGATCACAACAGTGGGGGAAGGGGAAATTTTCAGAATGTGCTGCATTGCTATCTGGCACACTAAGAAGCCAGCATGTGGAAAAAGAAGAAAAAAGAAAAAAAGGGCATCTTTGCTCTTACAGACAGCAACAACATATATGTGCACATACTCTCTCTCTCTCTCTCTCTCTTTATATATATATATATATATATATATATATATATATATATATATATATATATAAAATGTACAACATACATATAAATCTATAACCAAACTTAGAAAATTAAATAAACAATACCAGTCTAGTCTGAACCACAAAACAAGCATAGTACTAGAAAAAAGTAACTACATGATACCAAAAGGTTTACATAAGTTGGCTTGCAGATCAAAGTCACTTTCAAAATATAATCAGATTAAAAACGTTCATACTATGGATTTGAGAGGGTATGTTTAACATGCTGCCGATACTTTATTAGCTTTTTAAAATACTATGCAAATAGGTTACTACTCACAGTTGAAAAACTAGCAGATACATTTCTTTACAAAAATATAATAAAATGCATCAGAAAAGAACATTAAAAATTACAAAAACAAATAATTACTATAGAAATAGTGATTCAAATAAAAATAGATGTTAAAGTTCCAAATGTGCTTAGAATTACTAGGGAAAAATACAAAATACCTCCAATTAAAAACATTATTTTAATACAAAATGTGCCTGTTGGTATATAGAACAAAAATATTATTCCCCCATCTTACAATATAGCAATAACCCACGCCAGGGTGTGGGTAATGTTAAATTTACCCACGGTTGGCGTGGTTTGGTCCCGAGGACGAAGCCCGAGGGACCAAACAAAGCCAACCGTGGGTAAATTTAGCATTACCCACACCCAGACGTGGGTTATTGCTATTATACCATGACATTATTTAAGAAAAGAAATTATTACTTTTCTTAAATAATGGCATAGTATAATGCCTGTTTACTGCCCTTCCGCAGATGTCTGGCATCCGTGGCAGTTCTGATGTACTGGCGCCTGCGCAGTACATCAGAGTTGGCAACGGAGAAAGCAAGATCTCTGTTGCTTTTTTGATGTTTAGCTATGTTAAATGAGTTTAACATGGCGAGACAGTTAAAATAAGCAACGGAGATGTCCGTTGCTTTTTAAACTGTCTCGCTATGTTAAACTCATTTAACATAGCGAACATAAAAAAGCAACGGAGATCTTGCTTTCTGTCTAAGCTATGTTAAATGGGTTTAACATGGCGAGACAGCAAAATAAGCAGCGGAGATCTCCGTTGCTTATTTTAAAGCTGTCTCGCCATGTTAAACCCATTTAACATAGTGAGACAGTTTAAAAAACGAGTTATACTAATGGAAAAAGTCCGGGCGACGGACCTTTTCCATTAGTATAACTCGATTTACAACGGGCACGCTGCCCAATCAGCGTGCACGTTTTGGGGTGGTCATGGTATAATATAGCAATAACCCACACCAGGGTGTGGGTAATGCTGGATTTACCCACGGTTGGTGTGGTTTGGTCACGTGGGTGAAGCACTAGTGGCCAAACAAAGACAACTGTGGTTAAATCTAGCATTACCCACAGCTAGAAGTGGGTTATTGCTATTATACAATGACATTATTTAAAAAAAAATAATTAATTTTCTTAAATAATGGCACTGTATAATGCCTCCTTGCTGCCCTTCCGCAGCTGTCTGGTATTCTGCGGCAGTTCTGATATACTGCACATGTGTATACTTATGCAGTACATCAGAGCTGTGGGCGGAAGCAACGGAGAAAGCAAGATCTCCGTTGCTTTTTACAACCTGTCTCGCTATGTTAAACCCATTTAACATAGCAAGACAGTTTTGAAAAAAGCAATGGAGAAAGCAAGATCTCCGTTGCTTTTTAAAGTGTCTCGCTATGTTAAATGGGTTCAACATAGCAAGACAGCTTTAAAAAAAGCAACATAGATTCTCCATTGCTTTTTTTAAAGCTGTCTCGCTATGTTAAACTCGTTTAACATAGCGAGGCAGGTTGTAAAAAGCAACGGAGATCTTGCATTCTCTGTTGCTGTAAAAAAAAAAAAAAAAAAGTTATAAGTTATACTAATGGAAAAAGTTCGGGCGACCGGGCCTTTTTCCATTACTATAACTCTGATTTACAATGTGCACGCTGACAAATCAGCGTGCACGTTTTGGAATATTAATGTGGGGTCGTATAATATACAATAACACCACTGACATTAAAACATGACAAAGATCCCACTCACAGTATCTTACATAGATTGTTGACTATAAAATGTTTATTTTCTATATTTCCTTTTCCTTCAGGGTTTGTTGTGTATTGGTTAAGCTTTTAATTTGAAAGGAAAATAAATGCATTTACCAGTTCAGCTGCCTTAAATAAACCATACTTTTACCCCTGTATAGGATTATGCAAAAGAATTCACTGGCTACAGAGGAAATGTTAATGTGCCAGATTTCAAAACAGTTGTTCTCAGTGTAAGTCTGCCCTGATTCCGAAAGCCTTGCTCTCAGTGAAAGTGACTTACTTCAGTGTAAGACCTCTCCATAAACAGGGTTGTTTCACGTACCACATTCCAAACCACCTGCACTCAGCCTGCTGTCATTGTAAGTGGTCACTTACACTGAGAGCAAGACTTTTGGAATACAGCCCATTAATTCAATTGGTTAGGAATTTCAGTGTTGCAGAGATGCAGAATACAAAAACTAACAAAGCCATAAAATATTCAAAATTAGTAGATTCTGGTTCTAAGATAACATGCTGTTTCCCTAATATATCTACATGGCTACCTGTAAGAAATGTACAGCATTTTATACTGGGGGAAACAGAATGTTACTTTACAACCAGGATCTATGAATGTGAGTATGATGTTAGAAACAAAAATTAGAAGTTATGTACCTACCATAACGTTCCATGTTAGTTGTCTTCTTCCCGCCTTCTTTCTTGCTGGATGGGTTCGGAGCCGAACCTCGGCTGTACTAGGTTTTAACAATGTTGTGTGGAGTGTTCCTCATGGAGTTTTATGAAAAGGTTTGTCTCTTTAAGGAGGGGTCATGTGACATTATGTGTGCCTTTAAAACGGGAATTGTGATTAACTTGATTCTGATGAAGTATGGATTGTAAAACAAAATCACAATCTGTTTTTTATTTATAACTGCTAACAATCATCCTTTGAAATAATAACCTACTTTAGATGGCTAGGACGATGGTTGAATCAACAATTCAACTTATGATACCACATAGAAAAAAACAAAACACATTGTAAATTAATAATTGGCCCACAAAAGTCTCTTCTTTTCTGCCTCTTTCAGGTAGGATAGTAAATGGGCAGAGAGTTCTCCTTGTCCACCTATAATAATTTCCTTTACTTCCAAAAAGAATCTCTCAATGACCAACAAAATATTTAGATTCATCACCCTTGCTCCCAAAACAGAGCAACACTGCCTAGTGTGGACCAAAATGAAATGCCTGCCAATATAAAAACAAAAACAAAAACAAAAAAGCTATGTATTCACCATAACATTCCATCTGTATTGTCCATTTTCATTCTTCCTCAACTGTTGAGTTCGGATCAGATTGTTGGATCTGATTCAATCACTTCTTCTAGCTCGTGGATCACCAAAACTTTCAAGCTTCTCCCTTTACCCATCATGCCCTAGTTTTACCTATCATACCTCAGATCCTGTTTGCTGCCCATACGCCTGCAAAGTAGTAAGAAATTATGAAATAACTGAATCTGGATCTCAAACAAAGGAACAGTGATTCCTGCAACATCCTTTGACCTTTCCAAGAGTAAAGCAAGAATGGGGTTGGTGAGAGGGAAGTTGAGGAAGAATGAAAATTGACAACACAGATGGAATGCTATGGTGAGCACATAACTATTTTTATCTGGTGTTGTCATATTCATTCATTCCTCAACTGTTGGGACAGAGTCCCCAGCTACCTAACTCCCAATAGGACTCTAAGGAAGGATTTTCCTGAGCACTGCTGAGCCAAAGGCAGCTCTTCCCCTAGAGACCAGATCCAATTTGTAGTAAACAATACAGGTATGAGGGTTAGCCCAAGTTGGAGCTGTACAAATATCATCCAAGGAAGTTCTAGAGAAAAAGGCTGAAGACACTGACATGGATCGAGTGGAATGGGCTTTTGGTGGTTTTGGTAAAGGCAAAATTACTTTTTCAAATACAAAAGAAAAAACGTACTAACGGTCTAAACAAACATAAACTTTAATTAATAAACCTGGTAAGCACATTTTTGAACCCAAGAGGAACTTCTTCAGACCAAAAAAACAGCTTTTGTTACTGAAAGGGGGAAAAATCAAAAGGAATACTTTTATAGAACTAATGTTGATAGGTTGGTTTTAGAGACTATCAAGGTAATGGCAAACTGTGACAATTGCAAGATCTGTCCATTTATTTTGGAAGGTAAAGAAATTAAGGTGATGGTCAATAACTATAGTATAAAATTAGGATGTGACTACAATTGTAAATCAAAATTTGTAGTATATATAGTTTTGTATGGATTATGTCCAGCTTTTTATGTAGGGAGAACTTGTAGAGAATTTAATAAAATAATATATGAGCATTTGAGGGAAGTTGACATCAAAGAAAATAGAAGTTATGTTCTTACCATAACGTTCCATGTTAGTTGTCTTCTTCTCGCCTTCTTCTTGCTGGATGGGTTCGGAGCCGACCTCGGCTCCATTTCACTCTAAAAGCTCGAGAGTTGGTTCCACCGGCTCGAGGCTCCCCTATATCCCACAATGCTAGGCGTGAGTTACCTCAGATCTCGTTTGTAAGCTAGGCACTGCCTATAATAGTAGTAAAATAACTAGTAACAAAGTCCACCTCTATAAACAAGGGAGAAGGGTGACCCTACATCCTGAACCAGGAAATATGCACATCAGAGCATATACCTAAAGTAAAGAGGTGGTAGAAAGAGAGGTCACAATCAAAACTCCTCTAGGTCTGTCCAGGCCAGGGGGAAGGAGGGTGGGACGCAAGAAGAAGGCGAGAAGAAGACAACTAACATGGAACGTTATGGTAAGAACATAACTTCTATATGTTAAGTTGTCTATCTCACCTTCATTCTTGCTGGATGGGACCGCGTCCCTAGCACCTTGTCCTGGGTGGCCTAACGGAACAGACCCTTGAGAACAGTGGAACCAAAGTTAGCTCTATGTCTAGAGGCTAAATCCAACTTATAATGAGAAATGAAAGTGTGAGGAGTAGCCCAAGTAGCCGCTGCACAAATGGTGTCAATAGGCAGTCTATCTTGGAAGGCTATCGAAGTAGCCAAGGCTCTGGTAGAATGGGCTTTAGGTTTGCTAGGCAGCTTTTGGTGTCTAATTTCATACACAAGGGAAATCAGGGATGTCAGCCATCTGGATAATGATACCTTTGAAACTGAAAGTCCCTTTCTGCCTTCTGCATAAGAGACGAACAGCTGGTCAGATTTTCTGAATTGTTTTGTTCTATCCAAATAGTACCTTAACTGACGATGAACATCTAGCCAATGTAATCTTTGTTCAGATCTGTTAGAATATTCTGGAAAAAACACCGGGAGGTCAATGCTTTGATTTAGGTTAGCCATGGAGGCTATTTTAGGTAAAAAAGACGGGTTGGTTCGTAAGGATACTCTGTCCTTATGGAACAACAGATAAGGAGGTCGACAGCTGAGTGCATGAAGTTCTGAAACTCTTCTAGCTGAAGTAATAGCTACTAGAAAGAGAGTCTTCCATGATAGTAATTTTAAGGAACAGGAGGATGCAGGTTCGAAAGGGGAGAGAATTAAAGAACTGAGAACTAAATTTAGGTCCCAAGGAGGAGGAAGATTTCTTACCGGAGGTCTGAGTAGAAAAACTCCTTCAAAAGGCTTTGCAAAGCTTGTGGGACATGATGGCAGAATCTGAAATGCCCACATGAAAGTTAGAAATAGCTGCCAATTGAACTTTAAGAGTAGAAGGAGATGAACCTGCATGGAAGAGTTCAGCTAGAAAATCAAGGACCATTTGGATGGAAGCAGTGAAAGGATCTATTTCCTTCCTTGAGCCCAATAGGCTAAAGCGTTTCACTTACTCAAATAAATCTTTCGAGTGGAAGATTTATGGAAGCTATCAAAATATCTCGAACAGAGTGAGATATTTGAGGAAGCCTGGCTAAAGTTGGAATTGGAGGAACCAAGCAGTGAGGTTCAGAGAGGGAAGGGAGCGATGAAACTGACCCGACTGATGGATCAAAAGATCTGGAACTAGGTCCAGATGCCAAGGTCGCTCCAACAGAAACTGATGTAGAAAGGGGAACCAAACCTGTCGAGGCCAGTAAGGAGCAATGAGGATCAAGGAGGCCTTCTGAGCAATAGCTTTCTGTATCACTTGAGAGATTAGTGGGAAGGGAGGAAATGCATACAGAAGTCCCCGGGGCCAAACTTGGACTAGAGCGTCTCTGCTGGGTTGGCCCGGTAGCGGGAATAGGGTGAAATAATCTCTGCACTTGCTGTTTTGGGGAGTAGCAAAAAGATCGCAGCAAGGCTGACCCCACTTGAGAAAAATTTCTCTCACTACAGAGTCTTTCAGAGACCACTCGTGAGGCATGAGGATAGCTCTGCTCAATTTGTCCGCAATTTGACTGGACTTCCCGGGGATGTGCGTTGCTATCAGAAACCGCTGAGAAGAAATCGCCCATTGCCACAGTCTGAGTGCTTCTCGACACAGGGGGTAGGACCTGGTTCCGCCTTGTTTGTTGATATACCACACTACAGACATATTGTCCGTCTGGATTGCTATCGTTCCCAAGGGAAGAGAGTCTTGAAGGGCTTGCAACGCTAAAAGCACTGCTCTCATCTCTAGAACATTTATGTGCAAGTGGCATTCGTCTGGTTGCCATGTGCCCTGGACAGTTCTGCCCTGATAATGCCCCCCCCACCCGATCAGGGAGGCGTCCGTTGTCAGAGTAGCAAGCGGAGGCGAAGGAACAAAGGGTCTTCCCAATAAGAGCTGAGGGGAAGACATCCACCACAGAAGATGATTTCTGCATGTTTGTGTGATTATAATGGTGTGAGACATTGGAAGTTGCTGGTACGACCATTGCGTGAAGAGCATCCATTGAAGGATTCTCATGTGGAACCTGGCTAATGGGAGCAGAGGTATGGCAGCCGCCATAATCCCCAACACTTTCAGAACTAACCTGGCTTTGATTCTGTTGCTGCTGAAGAGGAGCGAGACCATTTTGTGTATGTCTGTTATTCTCTGATCTGTTAATCTTGCAGACATGTTGATTGTGTCCAGATTTGTGCCTATGAAGGTAATAGTACGACAAGGCGACAAAACAGACTTTTCGAAATTTATTGAAATGCCTAAATTTCGACAAGTGCGAAAGGTGTAGTCCCTGGCCATTAGAAGAAGATGCTTGGTGGGAGCTGTAAGGAGCCAGTCGTCCAAATATGGAAACACCTGGAATCCTTGTCGTCTCAGGTGAGAAGCTACCACTGCCATGCATTTGGTAAACACCCGGGGGGCAGTGGTGAGACCAAAGGGCAGGGCCCTGAATTGAAAATGACTGGTTCCCAGCCTGAAGCGGAGGAATCTTCTGGAGCGTCTTTTCATTTTATGTGATAGTACGCATCCTGAAGATCTATAGAGCACATCCAGCTTCCCTTTCCCAAAAGGGGAAGGATGGACTGCAGCGTGACCATCCGAAATCTTGTTTTCTTGACTGACTTGTTCAAGATACTGAGATCCAAAATTGGTCTCCAGTCCCCTGTTTTCTTTGGAACTAAAAAGAACCTGGAGTAGATTCCGGATCCTTGCTGGTCTGCTGGAACTGTCTGAATTGCTCTTTTTGCAAGCAGCTTTGAAATTTCCAAAGCTGCAAGATCCCTTTGAGCGGGTGGAACATCTGGAAGGGATTTTTTTGATTGGTTTGGAATGCGAAAGAAGGGAATGGAATAACCCTCGGAAATTATGGACTGTACCCATTTGTCTTGAGTCAGGGATAGCCAGGCTTTTGGGTACAGTGACAATCTTCCCCCGACTGCCTCCGAAGGTAGGCAGTCGGGCAACACCTCAGGGATGATGAAAGGGCTTATCAGAGAAGACTTCACGACTGCCCTGGTTCTGCGGACCCCCCCTGCCTCTAGGGCGACATCTACCATTGTTGTTCCCCCCTCTGCCTCTGGCGGGGAACCGACTTTGTGCGTCAGGCGAAGTCCCTTGAGATTGTTTACGGAACCACATTTTCCCACTTTTCTGGCCTTTGGGGTAAGGCCTAGAAGGAGTAGAAAAACGGACTCCGGCAGAAAGAGTCTTGCCATCTGTCGCACCTAGTCAAGGTTTCTTTCACTTGAGGACCAAAGAGATGATCCATCAAACGGGAATTAGTGAAAGACGTTTTAAAGGGTCCGCAAAGTTGCATAACCGCATCCAGTCGTGCCTGCGTAAGGCCACACCTGTCCCTGCGGCCCTGCTCGCTCCATCAGCCGCATAAGAAAGGAGGCGCATGGAGGAGTTAGCTATGGAGTTCAGGGTAGCCAGCTGAGTGTTCATCTTGTCCTGAAAACCCGCAGCTGTAGGATCCTTCAACATATCACTCGCTTCCTTGATCAAGTCCCTTTGAAGGCAGTAAAATGGCATAGGTAGTTCAGCGAGCATTGCAAAGGTCGCTGACGAGAACATCCACTTCCCGTACCTGTCCATAGACCTGGATTCCTTGTTAGGTGGATGGACAGGCACCGAAGGATCAACTAGTTCCTTCTTGGTGGCAGCAGCTACCACCATAGCATCCACAGAAACACCTTTTGTGAGGAATTGCTTGTCAGTTGGTGCTGTTATAAATTTGGAGGGTCTCCTGGGGGTAGGGTCCACTGAATCAGGAGCCATCCAGGCCTTCTTTGCAACCACCTGCATGAGGGGATCAAAGGGGGGGGGACACCCAGGAGGTGGAAGGGCGAGAGCCAAACGCCTCAAGGTACACAGATTCATCCTCCGAAGGGTTAAGGGCTGGCCTATTTCCCTCTGTTTCAGGATCTCTAGAATGTCTGCAAAGAGACATCTTCAGAAGGGGAACGTGGGAACCCTCAGAATCCTCTAAAACTGTGTCCGAGGTGACAGGCACAGGTGGGACTTTGTGCTTCCTCTTTCACCTTCTCTTCCTAGGGGCTCCTGCCAATTCAGGAGAGGCCTCGAAGAGGATGAGATCCCACAGGGATTCTTGAGGAGCTTGCTCTCTGCGGTCTGGGAAGAGGGAGTGAGCCGACATAACCAAAGGCACCGAAGTGTGAGGGGAGGACGGAGCCGACTGTGGAGTCGAACAAGGTTCCAACACACTCCGCATGATCTCGAATGCACCCTATCAGGCAGAGCCAGAAGTCCCGCTCCGAAGCTGAGAACCTCCTCGGCACCGACAGAGATGGCTCCGAGGCTGATGTCGGAGCCGAACTCACCAGCGCCAAGCACCGAGAGGGAGAGGGGTCGGACAAGGGTCCGATGCCACTCACCCCTCGAGCCGACGAGGAAGCCGCGCCGAGATTCTTCAAAGGAAGAAATCGGAGCCGGCAGCGGGCGACAAATGTATCGGCTCCGACGCTACCACAGTCTCGGTTCCGAGATGCCCGGCTCGAGCTCAAAGGAGTCGGAGGAGGAATATTAGTGGAACAAGCTGAGGCATCGACTGATGAGTCGGACTCTGGAGCATTTGGGCCAGTGCCTCGGACTTCAAAAGTCTACTCACTACCCTCTGGAGGTCGTGGATCTGATAGCCTCGATGACCTGGAGGAGTGAGATCTATGGCTCCGTTCAGACAGCAGGGGAAACGCGGGAGCCAAATGAGCGGAGCCAAGGGAAGGTGACCTCGATCTCTTTCTAGGTGTCGGCTCCGATGAAATGAACGGATCCCACCCATGACTCTAATGCCTCGGCTCCGGCGGAGCAGAGGAAACCACTGAAACAGCAGTCACAGACTCATCGGCTCCAGCCGGAGCAGATGAAGCAGTAGGCTTCAAAGCCTTAGGCCTCGACTCTGAAGCTGGAGCCGAGGTCCTAGAAGCCTTAGAAGGTTTCCCAGAAGACACAGGAAGGGAACCTTCAGGCTTAATTAAACCCTTCAAAATGAGTTTATTTTTTCTCTCCTGCAGGACTCTAGGGCTGAAGCCATGGCATACAGCACAAGAGTCCTGCAGGTAAAAGGTCCCAGGCAGTACACACAAGAAGTGTGACCGTCTGTCAGAGACATTTTCTGACAGCACGAGTCACACTTCTTGAAGCCTGAGACCTTTGTATCATGGACATACTCAAGGAACCTGAAGTGTAATCACACACAAAACACACACACACAGATTACACTGATAGGATTAAAAGGAATTATTTAAAACTAAAGGTAAGTTAATAAAATCCCCTAAGTAACACATACACACTTCTATGGAAAGGGAAGGAAGGGCCCGAAGGCCTTAGGGAAGAACTAAGTGTTCTTTATAAAAGGAGGGGGCTGGAAAGATAGTAAGGGATAAACAAGTCCACTACACTAAGTGGGAAGAATTTTACACTAACTAGCCTAAGTTTAAAGAATTTTAAACTAGTTTAAACTTTCACTAACCTGGAGCCGGTAGAAAACACACCTCGATAGCTGTAGCGGCAAACGAGATCTGGGGTAACTCACGCCTAGCATTGTGGGATATAGGAGAGCCTCGAGCCGGTGGAACCAACTCTCGAGCTTTTAGAGTGGCCGAGTCGGAGCCGAGGTCAGCTCCGAACCCATCCAGCAAGAATGAAGGCGAGATAGACAACTTAACATCTAATAATAACTTAGTTAAGCATGCTATGCAGAAACATAGTTCTGAAACTGAAAAATTTGTTTTAGGTTTTCTGTAGCTGACCAAGTCTTGAATTACATGACTAGGTTTGATGTTGAGGATGAGTTAACCTGGAAGGAATATTCTTGGCAGATAAAATTAAATGCATGTATTTTTCCAATGTTAAAAGAAAGAAAATTACAAGGTGGTCCTTAAAAGGAAAGGGTTAATTCATTGATTTGCAGCTTGCCATGTGATTGTGATGGTGATGTAATGCCTTTATAAGGGCTTTCTTTTTATGCTAACTTGGCCAAAAGAAGTTCCTCTTAGGAACGAAAGTGCTTACCAGGTTTATTAAATAAAGTCTGTGTTTGTTTAGACTGTTAGTATGCCTTTATTTTCTTATATGGTCGATCTTAGTATTATTCATGAGGCTTTTTGTTGGATATACAAAAGTAATACAATCAGTCGATCATTTGGCTAAACTCATTTTAAAAACTAGTTTGTCTAATTTTGATTTCAAAAAATGAAACAAATAATTGTTTAATTTTCTCAAATGTTTGATTCTGTGAAGACAGAAATGTAACTATCTCTGGACATCCAATAGGTGTAACATATAGTCTCCTTTACTTGAGAAATTTGGAAAGATGACGGGCTGTTTGATAACCTGGTTAATATTGGATACTGACTCCGCCTTGGGTAGAAGGGAAAAATTGGTCCGTAAATATACTCTATCCTTATGAAAAATCAACTAAGGAGGTTTAGATGACAGAGCCTGTAATTCTGACACCTTTCTGGCACAAGTGATAGCAACCAAAAAGATAGTTTTTCAGGTCAAAAGTTTTAGTTCATACTTAGCTGATGTTTCAAAAGGTAGTTGGGTTAAGATCTGTAAAACAATATTTAAATCTCAAGAAGGAGCATGGTCCTTTAACAGAAGTCTAAGTACATATGTTCCTCTGAGAAAAGCTTTGCAAAGTTTGGAAGATGCTAAAGCTGAATTATTTATTCCTACAGTATATGAAAATTAGAAATAATTGTACTCTTAAAGAGGAGGCTAACCCCTTTATTGAAAATCATAGCTAAAAAGTCAAGCACCTTAGAAATCAGAGCAGAAAAAGGGATCTAAATTTTTTTTGTGTGCCCAAAAAACAAATCTTTTTCATTTACTTTTGCAAACTTTTCTAGTGGAAGATTTGTGAGATGACAAAATGATATGTCAGACAGGTTAGGACAGCCTGGACTGTGTAGCAATTAATGGAACTGGAGAAACTGTGTGGTCAGCTTGAGGCCTGAAATGTCTGGATGAGTCATGTCTGTCAGGTGAGACAGTAGGTCTGGAGTTGGATCCAGAATCCAAAGTGGCTATACAAGATGAGGCCAAAGGAAGGGAAACCAGATCTGATGAGGCCAAAAAGGTGCAATGAGGATAACTGCAGAAATTTGGGAATGATGGGTATTGGTGAGGGCTAAGCATAAAGGAGACTGGAAGGCCAAACATGAAGTAGAGCATCTCTTGGGGACTTCCTCACTGGGAGGATCAGGGTAAAGAACCTGCTGCACTTGTTGTTGAGGGGAGATGCAAACAGATCACAGCATGGTTGGCCCAACTAACGGAAAGTCCTTTTCACCACCTTCATGTTGAGAGACCATTCATAAGACATTAGAATAGCCCTGCTTAACTTGTCTGCAATTACTATGGATTTCCACTGGATGTGCATTGCTTTCAGAAAGTGATTGCATGGGATTGCCCATTGTCATACTCTCATAGATTCTCGACAAAGAGGGTAAGAGATGGTTCCTCCTTGTTTGCTAATGTACCAGACTACTGACAAATTGACTGTTTGATTCACAATGTTCCTGGTTGGGAGAGTGTCTTAGAACATCTGCAGTGCTAGGACGACAGCTCTCATATTTCCTGGAAATTGATATGTCTTTTGGCCTCTTCGGGGGACAATGCGACTTGGACTGTCCTTTCCAAGAAGTGCCCCACCTCACCTGATCTGACAGGTGACCATGGTCACTGTGGCCTTGGACTGAGGGAGAACAAAGGGACGGCCTTCTTGTATTTGACTGGAATGGATCCACCACAGAAGGTAATCTTTGAAAGCTTGTCTTATTTTGACTTGACTGAATAATGGTTGTTGGAGAAAGAAACAGTGAGTTGCAAGTGTCCACTGAAGGAGCCTCATATGGTTTCTTGCCAGTATTACTAGAGTGATTGCTGCTGACATGGATCCCAATGCATGGAGGATCTTGTGATTTGAAAGAGAACAACTCTGAATGATCTTTTTGACCTTGAACTGAATTGTTTGAACCCGGGACAGAAGCTATTTGATTGACTGTATTGAACAGAGCACTAATGAAATCCAATATCTGAGATGTTTTGAGTTGAGATTTCTTGTAATTGACAGAATTCCCCAGACGAGAGCAAAACTGAAGTAAGCATTACTGAGCTTGAATTAGATGACACCTGGTTGAAGGAGTTATGAGCCAGTTGTCCAGATATGGAAACACCTGTAATCCCTGGAATCCCAAGTGAGCTGCAACTACTGCCATACACTTGGGTAACACTGTGAAGTCTTTAGTGATGCTAAAGTCAGTGCTCTGAATTGGTATTGAGTGGACCCAGCTGAAAGCATCGGTATCCACTGGACTGTAATTTTTATATGATTTCTTTGGCACTAAAAAGAATCTTGAATAAGTTCTGGACTCTTTCTTATCGGGGAGGGGGACCTCTTGGATGACTTTTTTTCTAGCAGCTTGTTTATATGTAGTGCTGCTGCTTCCCTCTGATTGGGTGGAACATCGGGATTTTGTTTAATACTAGATGGGATGGATGGGAAAATTATATCATATAACCTCTGGATATTATCTTCCACAGCCATGAATCTTTTGCAGTTTCTAGCAGGATCTCTGGTGCAGGGATTGACGATCCCTGACTGCCTTGTGAGATGGACAGTTGGGCCACCTTTCAGGAGCACTGATAGGATCTGTCTGAGAAAGTATCCCTAGATCACTGGTTATGCAGACCACGTCTACTGCAGGGATTACGTGTTCCATTGAAGCCCCCCCCCCTCCTCTGCAACTGGGGTAACAATCTCCACATGGAGCGTGGAAGGTACCTTGGGATGTTTTAAACCACATTTTCTGTCCTCCTCATTGGTTCCTAGAAAAGGTCTGTTGAGGAGCTGAAAAACATACACCCACAACAGGCAGGGTTTTTCCTTTCCAGTAACACTTAGAGAGTGCATCTTTAACTTTAGGGCCAAATAAGGAACTTCCATCAAAAAGAGCATTCCAAAAAGTCACAGAAGCACATCCAGGCATGTCTGCAGATGGAAATGCTTGAACCCTCTGCAGGTGAGCTATCTTCAACCACAAGGGAGATAAGCTTCATGGACGAGTTTAAATGGACCGAAGGGTACCCAGTTGTGAGGAAGTAGTACTCTCTACCTCTGAGGATGTGGTACCAAAGAGGGATTTGGAAAGTTCTTCAATCAAATCTCTCTGACAACTTATAAAATAGGCCAAGTAATTCAGAGACCTAAGAGTGAAGGTCGTTGAAGCATAGACAGACTTCCTAATTCTGTCCAGCTCCCTAGACTCCTTGTTAGAGGAGTGGACAGAGAAAATGTATTATGCCACTTCCTTCTTACTGGCTGATGCTATGACCATGGCATGAATGGGTACTCCCTTACTGAAAAATGTTTTAGCCTTAGGTGGTACCAGGATCCTATCTGGTCTTTCAGGGATACATTCAATCATGTCGGGCTCCTTCCATGCCCATTGAAAGGCTAACTCAATGAGCTCATTGGCAGGTGGAGTCACAGAGGAGATAGACAGGCCAGTGTCAAAGGCCTCAAGGAACAGTGACTTCTCCTGGGAAGGATTATCAAGGGACCAACCACTGCTTTGTTTTTGGACTTCTAACATGTCTCCAAATGAAATTTCATCTGTGGTGATATGGAGAACCTTCCTCTTCATCAAAGTCAGTGTCTTCTGTGACAGACTCTTGTAGAGTCTAAGTGCCTGCTTTTACACTACCTCTTTCTAGGGAGTTCTTCAGTGGGATGATCTGGAAAAGTGTTAGGAGATATTACTATACCCTCCTGGGTTGTCTGGAGACTGGTTTTGGGCTGGCTGTTCTAGTGGAACAGATGATTCAGTCTCTGGATGCAGAAAAAAATGGAACTGGGTAGTTGAAGCCGATGACAGAAGAGAAGTCCAAACTCTGGAAAGAGAGAAAGCTCTCACCACTACCTTAAAGGCAGAATGCATTAGAGATAAAGATAATGACACATCTGATGAGGCAGGCTTATGGACCATTGGATCCCTTCAACCTGAATACAAACTACTCAAGGAAGATGTCAGAGCTGAGCTGTCCATCACCGAAGCTCTGTGGGACAGAGATGGCTCTGACAACTTTGGGGTCGAGTCCAATATCTCATAGCTGATGCTGCAGCTCAGAGTCATCCAGCTCCAAAGTACTCAGTGCCAAATCAGAGACACCATCAGAGTCGAAGATGCTAACATCTGCAGCTCCAAGGCAGACAACTCCAGGACTTTCTGATCTGATGACTTCAAAACTGAAGGTCAGATCGGAGAAGGAGCTAATACTGTAGGAGAAGTACTGACAAGGGTCACCAGACTCAGGTCAGAGCTCGAGAACTCCCATATGTATCTGCATCCTGAGGAAATTCTTCATCATCCTGTTCACATCAACTTCTGTAAGGATCTTGGAAGACAGAATGGATGAGGCCATGGATGAAAGTCTTGAATGGTACAGAGGCACTTTAAATACTACAGTACGTTGAATATTCATTATAATCACTGAAGACTTTTTTTCCCCACTTTATCTCATCTAAATATGAGTGTCTATAATTAGCTTACATCCCATGCTTTATAAAATGTTTATATCATTTTCTTTCTCTCTTTTTTTGTTTTGCTTCAACACTTCTCCTGGGCAGGACCTGAAAAGGGTCATGGGGGACAGCACTCCAGCGGTGTTAACAAAATTTAAATAAATACAAACAATGATAACATCCGTGTGTGTATCAGTGTAGGTGCAGACTTGTTGGATAGCATGTACTTTGTAAAACTGATTAATACAATGTCTTCTGATGTGTGGAGATGAAGGGGAGTGCTGAATGACCCCACAACACCTTCACAAGACTGCATTCTCTGGAGTTTTTAGAAGACAATTTTGATATGATTATCAGGTGAGAGGAACAGACATGCTACAAATGATATTCTTATCATAACAACTACCACAGGTGATGTTCAAGACTCCTGGGTTTATTTCTACAGTGACCTAATAATATACATGAATAAGGTTTTACAACATGGGAATAAAATGAGTTTATGTCCTCAGGGGTTGCAGCTAAGGGCAATAAGAAGATGTTAACTGCTGTTCAGGAATAGTTTATTTAGGGTTTGTATATTATGCCATTTCCCAGACATGCTGCACTCAGGCCAGGATGCAGGGGTCCAGTGCCGTACTAATGCGATCTGATGAGTTACATATGTGAAGTGCTGCTCGACATACTTCGGTCTTCTTTCACTTATGTTATGTGATGTAGAATAATACAATGCATTGTTTCGCTATAAATATAAAGAGGTTAACATCATAACATCATACAAATAGAGTGGCTGTAACTGTGATCTGGACTGTGTTGTTCACCTAGCTAGCTTCAGCCCTGGCATAGTGCTATTTCAGATAACAAAGCTAATACTGGATGAAACAAAAACTGTCCAGAAGCTAGGCTACACAAACACTGCATTTACAGGTGTAGTCGTTACGATTGGTGTTTCAGTTTTATTTCCTTTCTGGCATATGTATAGCTCTTAACTTTTACTAGAAGTAGAAACAAGTAAAAGTCAATTAGAGGAAAACTCCATGTCCTATGGGCACTTCTGAAAAACTGATACTATTAACTTAGAAATTTGCAAAACAATGCACAATTTTAGTACAGACAGAGCAAAACTTTAGGCAAAATTAGAGGTGCCTGTAAAACTTGAGACAATTGAGAGATGTGAGTGTATGTGCCTGGAGCATGATATGCAGACATACAAAACTCCATCCTGTCTTTGTTATGAAAACCTACATACATAATCAAGCAGAGAAAGGCACACAATCAAAAATAATGGAAAAGATTTTTAAGGCTCCCAGCAAACATAGTTTTTGTCAGTGGGAGAATTTCACCTCATGTATGTGACATATGGTAAAGAGGACATGAGTTCTACAGTAGGGAAATATAAATGGTATTATTTGAGTGTTTAGACTAGAGGACATTCTGGAAGGGGGATATATACAAAATAAGTTTTTGACCTAACCACTGATTTATGTCTGGTATCAAAACAGATTTACATATACTATAGAGACATTAATACTGGGGGCTTCCATACTTTTCAACTACTAGTACATGGTGGTAAGCCATACACTGCAGGGTGATTAAGGGTTGTGTCACTGGAGGTGTCTTGTCACACAAGCATGTTTAAGAAGCAAGAATTCTAAAATCAGTGGAAGAGCAGGTGACATGAGTGCTGGTTTAGGCTACTGGTCTTACTGCTGTTATAACGAGCTGACTAAAGGCAATTAACAGACACAGTATGAAAGACCTAACCAGATAAAGATTGAAGAGACAGGAAAAACAATCTAGTTGATAAAAAAATGAAAGGATCTGGTGAGTTCACTCAATTAAGCTTCATTACAGGAAAATGTAAACATTAAACGTTAAACTGATATTTCCAGGACTCAGTGGTTAGGAAGTGAAAACAGTTATCATACGTGGTGGAAGTCTGGGAGCTGGGTGATGGATGATGGGGGCAAATGGTGAGCAGATGCTGGCCTCAAGGTAAACTGATGAGTAACAAGATGCCCCCCTGCCATACCTCTTCCTGGTGTGGTATAAGCAGCCTACAGAGGAAAAGAGCACATTAAACTAGCTGAAGGAAGTATTTGTAACGTTTTCAAAACCCAAATAAAGTAGATATGCTATAGATTTACATGCCTATTGTATTGAAAAATTGAAGCCTTAAGGTATCAGTAGCTATGCTGGAAAGGAGGCTAAATATCGTCATTCCTAAAATTGTTCAGTGCACTTACGTGGGCTTTGTTAAAGGGCATGACTACATCCTGCATTCAGGGAAAAGTAAAAGCAACACTGGGAAACTGTCAAGATTTTGTTAATGCCACTATCTTTGTGTGTAGACAACACATGCTTAAGTTGATATAATCTACATAAACTGTGCTTCACTTTAGGGCTGAGTTGATTCTTGACAGCCAGATACATCTTTTATAAGCTACAATAGGATAAGACTCATGTTTCATAACCTATAACCTATTAGCTAACAATAGGAGTAGATATGCAGTACAGGTATGAAAGATGAGACTTATCCTATTGCAGCCTGGATGAACAGTGTATGACATGTGTTAAAGCAGATTAACAGTGCATGTCATGTAAACTGGAGTTAGACCTTACCAAGCTCTTTTAAGGGCAAAAGCACTCAGCTATTTGTTTTTCAACAAAAGTTTTAATTTCTAAACAAGTTATGTCTGATTACTCTGAAGTCTCACCTGTGCGTGTCTATGATGCATGGTTCTTTTTTCCTGATTTTATAAGATTCTCAGCCAGCAGCTTTGTTGCTCACAAGTACCTATCTCTCTCTCTCTCTCTCTCTCTCTATATATATATATATATATATATATATATATATATATATATATATATAGCTATATAGATATTGATTTATGTATATGTGTGTGTGTATATATATATATATATATATATATATATATATATATATATATATATATATGTGTGTGTGTGTGTGTGTGTGTCTGTGTATATGAGTGTACTTTGAAACATCAAAGTACACAATCATCAAACGGCTAATGATTAATCCTGAATCATCAAAAGTTAAACAATGAAAAAAATAAAAGAAGTTTTTTGCAGGGGGGCAAGCCGCCACGTACTCCCTGACACTAATTAAATATACCAACTCTGATATCTACAGTGAGAAAAGGACAAATTCCCTCATTCCCACCCTGCCCAATCTTGCTCAGACTTAACAGGAGAAGTGATCAAATTACTTTCAATCAACTTCTGCAAGTGTTAAACACATTCGAAATTATGAATGTTCTATCATATGGACTACTCTCATATACATATGTATATTTCATAAGTTGCATTAAAAGTGGAGCTTTTCTCACTAGGCTTCTGCTGAAAGAGGGTTTTATCCCAGTCGGACTTTCCTGGTAAACAAAGATAAATAAATATATAAATAATAAACATTGTATTTTATATCATAAAACAGTTATTCCCATATGGGTGAAATGAAGTACATCTCAAGCTGTCAAGTGGCATAAAGCAGACATAAGGTGCCTCGTACTGAATGCCACCCACAAATTACTGATGAACAATCTACCTTTAACATTAGCACTGGTACAATATGATTCGAAGGAGAAGCAGCCTTGGCAACAATATCATCAGACTTTAGAAAACATAGCATTACCCAGAGACTCCCCAGACTCTGGAATAGATTGCCCATATCAAGCAGAGTGCCTCTTTGGTCCTCTTCAAAAGGAACCTTGACGATTGGATGGGAGAAAGGAAATTCACCCCGGGGATCACGTCAGTCACCCTGCTAGACAGGGGTCCAGGGAAGTAAATAGTGTGGGAAGAAATAGCCAGGGAATTGTTATGGCTAGGCTTGCATAGGCCCTAGGGCTGATAGCCTAATACCAACCTATGAACCTATAAGATCCTTACAACTATCACCAAAACACAGGCTACTGCACAAATATATATACTTTCACAACCATAGGTTCATAGGTTCATACTAGGCTATCTGCCCGAGGGCATTTATAAGCCTAGCCCATAGTTTTGTGGCTTACGCCACCCCTTTAGTTTGGAGAAACTATGCCCATTATTTTGCTGTGCCTCTGTCGAGCAGTGACACTGAGGTAACCCCTGGGGTGTATCTGCGATCTCCCATCCATTGGTCAAGATTCTTCTTGAACAAGGCCAGCGAGGTGCTCTGCCTCACATAAACCGGGATTTTGTTCCACAGCATAGGGAGTCTTTGGGTGATGAATCTATCCCTCCAGCACGTCCTATTAATAACTGTGTCGAGGTTTAAGTCTCCGCCTTGTGGCTCTGAGGGATCTAGATTTTTGAGATGAAGCATGTTCATCAAATCTGGGTTTGACATGGCCTTGTATGTCAGGCATAGGTCACCTCTGAGCAAGCGGTAAGCAACTGAATATAACTGGAGTTCTTTCAGTCGGGCAGCATAAGACAGATTTTGAGACCCTTTATCCTTTTGGTGAGGAACTTTGTGGCCTCTCCAGCTGCTGCAAGTGTCGGGTCAGATACATTCCGAATGGGGCATTGTACTCGATCATTGGTCTGATGAGTGATGAGTATAGGGAGACTATGACTTCCCTTGATCTAGATGTGAATCCCTTCATGATAAGGTGGGCAATGTAGAAGGTCTTCCTAACTACTTTAGCAATATGAGTGTCGAATGAAAGGCTACTGTCAACCTGGGTTCCCAGGTCCCTAATAACTTCTTCTGTGTTCAGGGGATTGCCACCTATATGGTAGCTAGGGGTAACCTTATTTTTCCCAAAGGGTATGACTATGCATTTCTTGGCATTTAACTTTAGGCCATGGCTCTGGCACCAGTTATCCGTTTCTGTGAGACCCTTCTGAAGGATATCTGTGTCGGATGTGTTTTCAACTACGGTGCCCAGTTTGCAGTCATCTGCAAACTTTGTCAGTCATAACCCTCCTGTGTTTGCTTGTACTTCAGAAAAGTAGATGCCAAACAAGAGTGGGCCCAGGACTGAGCCCTGTGGGACACCACTTGTGACAGGCTTTGAGTCTGACATGGCGCCAGCAACTCTGACCCTGTGGGTTCTGTCACTCAGCCAGTTTGCAACCCATCTTGTAATGTATGGGTTTACATTTAAGTTGATGAGTTTTCAATGATACCCAGTGAGGTATTGTATCAAAAGCCTTCGCCAGGTCTAGGTAGGCTGTATGGACTGCCTTTCCTCGTCAATGGCCTTGGTGACTGTTTCAAAAAGTCAACCAAGTTTAGAAGGCATGATCTGCCTTTGACAAAGCCAAACTGGGTTGGATCCAAAGTCTGCAAGTTCCCTATGTCTTTATTTATGAGATCCATTATGATCCTCTCCATGGCTTTGCAGATAAGGCTTGTCAAGCTAATGGGACGGTAATTTCCAGGGTCGGTGGAGGCACCGCCTTTGTGGAGTGGGACCACAGTCGCTGTCGCCACTCCTGGTGCATGATCCGGAGGTGAGACTAAGATTAAACAGCTGTCCTAACTGTGGGTTTAATTCCTCGTTGAGTTCATGGAGCACACAGCCGGGGACACCATCAGGTCCCATGGATGCTGTGTTCTTTGCCTTGGAGAGAGCAATTCTCACCTGGGCGTTAGAGAAGTTTGGGGGGCTACAATCATTTGGTATAGATATCTCTCCTTTAGGGGGGGAGGGGGGAGAGAAGTTTGCACTGAACCTTTCAGCCAGTATGTTGGCAATGTCTGTAGGATTAGTAATCTTCACATCATTTTGAACTAATTCTGAGCATATCTGGGAGTTTCCTCCAAGGTTTCTGACATAGCTAAAGAATGCCTTATGGTTGTCTTTAGAGTCCTTAGCTATTTTTTTCTCAAAATTAGCTTTGGATGATTTTATGAGAGCTCTTAGCTTTTTACTTATAGTGATCAGCGGTGTCTTACCTTTTAAGGATTTTGCTCTATCTTGTAGTAGCTTTCTCCTTTTGTTGTAGAGTTTTGTTTATGGCTGGGGTCCACCAGACTGGACGCTTGCCTTTGGTACAAAGAGTCTTTGTTTTGCTTGGGATTGCCTGATCCATGCAGCCTGCAGGTGCTGGTAGAAGGCATTTGTAAGTGATTCAGCGGTTTGAGTAATGTTAACCGCCGGCTCAGGGGCCTTAAAGGAGACCACACTAGTCTTTAGAAGTGTGAAGTCGGCTTCGAAGTTCTTTACTGTGGTCTTTTCATTTCGGTGGGGGGGGGATGAGGACCTCCAGCGAGATTAGTTTGTGATCTGATCTCACCAGTGAGGGGTATACTTCCGGCGTTGAACATTGTGCTCCCATGTTCGTGATGATGAGATCAAGTATGTTTTCTCCTCTTGTGGGGATGGTGACTAGTTGTTCCATGGCATTTGAGTTTATGAATTCCAGGAACTTTTGGGCTAGAGTGTTTGGGCTTGAGTAGTGTTCCCAGTCTATATTAGGGTAGATGAAGTCACCTAGTATGATGGTGTTCGGAGATACATTTATCCCCTCCAGTGTTTTCAGGAAGGCCATATGAGGTTCCTGAGTTTGCGAGGGTGGCCTGTAACATGCTACAAATTGCAGAGCAGTCTTGCCTATGGTTAATTGCACCTGGATGGTTTCCGATGCATCGTGCAATGCCACCAATCTTGAGGTGTGGGTGTCCTTGATGAATATGGATACCCCTCCTCCTTTCTTGGTATTGTCCAGGTTTTGGGGCCGGAGCATGATATGAGGTAAAACCTGATAGTGCTGGGGTGCTCTCAGGAGCCTTGAACCAGGTTTCTGTCACAGCACAGACATCGATGTTCTCCATACTGAGAAGGGCCTCAAGTGCGTGCATCTTGAGGTTGAGACTTCTGGCATTGAGCAGCATTACCCTTAGTTTTTTCTTTGTTTTGTTCTAGGGTGGTAGGTTTAGAATTTGAGCCTTGCCTAAAAAGGCACTATGGGGTGGCAAGAGCCTTTGCCAAAATCCGGAATCCCAGGGTGACAAGTGCAAGCCGTCCCTTGAAGCAGCGTGGCTTGTCCAGCATGTCATCCCAGGCAGACAGACATTGGATCCCCTTTGAATGACACCAGAGTTTAAGCCAATTGTTAAAGCTGATCATCTTATCTCTGTATTGTGGCATCATTCTTGGTGAAGGTAGGATACTGCTCAAGGTCAGGGTCATACCTGCTTGGGCTACATAATCAGAGAGCTCCTCTATGTCTCTTTTCATGTAGTCCAAGGAGGTACGTCTCAGGTCGTTAACACCAGCGTGGACAATGATTGAGTCGTACTTGTACCTGCTGTTGAGAGACCTGAGTGCATGCGTTATGTGGCGGATTCTAGCACCCGACAGACAGCTTACTGTGACCTTCTCCTTACTCAGTCTGGTGAGCGGACGCCAGTGTGTCTGACTATGGAGTCACCAATGACTAGTGTGTCTGGCATTGTGTTTGGCCTTAAGGGCTGTGACTGCTTGACACTCTGACTGTGTGGTCTATGTGTTGCAGGTGTTGTGTTCTGAAGTGGTAGTTGTTTGGGTGTCTGCTTTGGTGGCCTCTGCTGTTTTGGTAGATTTTTGATCAGAGCCTCCGAGTATGTCTTTGTGTGTTTATGTGTATGATTTGAGGTTGTGATGGTATTATGTGAGACTGGGTCTATAGTGTGTGTGGTTACCTTCTCCTCCTGTCTGGTCATGCCAGTCCTATGTTGAGAGAGCTCAGCCTCCAGTTTGGCCATATAGTTGCATCTCTCGCATGTATTTGTGTTTTGTGGGAGGAGGAGAGGGTTGTCTGTGTACATGAGGCAATTGTAACATTGCCTCAATATTCCCAGGTTCACCAGCTGAGCAGGAGAGGACATTAGCAACTGATCCCTCGACATGCTAGAAGGAATAGACAGAAAAACTTAAGAAAAGGTTCTGGGGATGTGGGTGACCGAGAAATGGGGTTTGCTTTTGGGGTACTTTCTATAACAAGAGTGCTGTATCGAGGTGATAAGTACTGTAGGAGCAAGTGCTTCACTATACAGATAGAGAATAGTCTACTTGGGAGTCAAGTGGAGATAATTTATAGTTGTAGGATACACTAAATAGGACAGTAGTATACTTTGAGGAAGGTAGTTTTAAGGGAAAATTTGAAGAGCGGACTTTAGGTAGCCCTAATAGTTTAAATCTGATTAACCGGCGCTGCCCTAGTGTGCAATGGTAGCAGCTCCGCGCTAACGCGTGCTTTATAGCAGGGGGCTGGAAAAAACAGGAAATGACCCAAAATGGCTGACGAATTACTAGTTGCTGCTTCTAACCACTCCTCTGAGGACAAACAAGCAGCTCAGTACTCCCCACTCCCACTGGTGAGTAAAGAAACTACCTCTGGCCACACAAGAAAATGGAGGAACACAGAAACCAAATACAAAGCCCAGAGATCAGCAAAATCTGATCACTGGAACAACTAGCTAGGAAAGTTTAGGAAAGGAGAAATATTTTTTTGTTTTTTTTTTTTGCAAACAGACAGAAAAAAATGCAGTAAATGCTTTGTTTTCGACTAAATTGCTATCAAAGGCTGGTACACTTGAGTGTATTAGTCTGTTTGTTACTTTTAAGCAATATTTTAGCCCACAAGTGCAATCAACAATATAAGCTCACAAAAACAGGAAAATAAGGTAATAAAACAGTAATATAGGCACAAACAGTAGTCGAAAAGCTCAAAAGATCGAAAAATGCAAACTAAAAAGTTTAAAAAATACTTATCATCAAGAAAGTTGCTTTTTCTGCTCTCTGCTGGCTTAGGAACTCTGCAGGGGACCACGAGGAGCTATGCCTAGTTCTCTAATGCCAGAAAAGCCTGCCAAAGCGTGCTTTATAGCAGGGGGCTGGAAAAAACAGGAAATGACCCAAAATGGCCGACAAATTACTAGTTGCTGCTTCTAACCACTCCTCTGAGGACAAACAACCCAGGCAAACATTCATCTAGAGGATTGTGCTACAGAGCATAGATCTGCAGTATTTAACCGAAGTACATATAAATGAGCAAAAAAGTGAAAAAAAATGCTTTTCCTTTATTCGTTGTTAACTAGGTATACCCGACAGGCACAAAGACATTTTTTACTGGCTACCCAGAAGTAAGTCTTAGCTAAATAACCTGATCCCACACAGTGTGCAAATGAGGTTATAAGAAACAAACTCAGGATTATTATAGAAGTTTCAATGGCAAGTTAAAGACACCCCTCCATGCTACATTGCTTCTGCAAAAACACACGTATCCATATATCTAATAAATACTCAATTACTCAGCAAAGGAAATATTTTTCATTGATTTAGTTTGCCCAGTTGTTAAAGATATCGCCCTTCAGATGCAGCGGTGCTTTGTTTTCCTCCTTACTCCACCTGCCTCGTGCCCTCTTGAATACATGCATTCGTCCTTGCTCAAAGCTCATTTCATATTATCTACCAGTATTTCTAGGAAAAAGTATATCTTTATGTCCATAGCAAATACGGATCATTTCCACATGATAATAATGCTATGTCTTCCCTGTCCTTTCCTTCTTTCTTGGACTTATTCCTTCATTGTTCTTTGTAAATACCTTTTACAACCACGTTATGTCCCCTTTTTTCCTCCTAAATTAAAAATAGCATAATCCTAATAATTTCAACCATTCTTCATCTGACTCTCCAAGAACCCAAACATCATTCGTGTGTCCTTCCTCTGTACCCTGTCATTTATAATCCTTCTTGAAGTAGGTTCTCAAGAACTGCATTCTGCATAAGTCTCCCAGAAGTTGCTAGGCTAACAGTAACATTTCATTGGTATTGTCTTTAAAAATCACCTCTATCTTTTATTACTCCCATTTCTCAAAATATTTTCTTATACATTATCCTAGCTTGACAGACACTATCTGAAATGTTCTACTGGAGGCCATGCCAGACTTCCTAGTGCAATTAAAGTCTTTGTCATTAAAAGTTTCTATAATGGAAATTATAGCTATACTATAACTATATTTATTTAATTTGGTCTAAAATGTCTCTTGTGAATTCACTTATAGTATTAGGTAGTATTTCTTATACGAAAACATGTGAATTAAAAATATGTAATAGTCTTTAAACCTCTATAAACGGTTTACCTTTGTAACGCCGAATCACAGTGGTTCGAATGCTCATATCAGCAACTCGAAACCACGAAAGTGAAAATGGTGACAGTCCTTAATGTTCGAAAAATAGCAAATCGTAAAGCAGGTTTGCTGTTTTTCGAACATTAATGTCAAATGAAAAAAAAAAAGAAGTGTAAAGCAGGGGGGCAAGCCCCCCTACTTTAATATTCTATCTCCGAGATCGCACTACAGTGGGGAAAGGGACTATTTCCTGATCCCCACTGTAGTGCAATCCGCCCCACAATGTCAAATGTGCAATGAGCGAATGTCAATGTGCATTTGCTCATTGCACATTCAAACCTTTTTCCATTCGGCGTTTGCAAATTGTGCAAACTGCCTTTCACCCAATTGCTGTTCACCTGTGTGCAATACCACAACTAAAGGTAAACCCTATAAACTCCCTGCTTATAAACTGAAGACATTGCAACAAGATATGGCAATTTAGAAATCATAACAGTATGCATTAAATATGAACCTCCCATTTTACCTTTAAAGTTAATTCAAATAAATTGTGCAGACATACATCTGCCATGTATAGATATTTATTAAACATGAACACATGGGATTGAAGTTTTCAAGAATTCAGTTACGTAGTTAATCAATTACACATTATACCTTTACTGGATCACTGACCGTAGCATCCACTTGGCATGGTATGGTTATTCAAAGTTGGCCTATACAACCCAGTCATCATAGGCTGTGCAGGTCACCAAAGCATATGACCATGCTATTCATTCCCAAAACAACAGAAAAAGAGAGCTTTGCATTTTATTGAACTCTTCTCGACCTCTTCTCAGTTTAAAACTCATATGTGAACATGCAATCCATCAATGCAAATATGGGCACTTAACTGTGGGGCACCTGCATACCTTCTGTGTTTCCTAGTGGTACATCAGAAGTCCTGACACCATCTGAAAGCCTTGTAGGGTATTCTCCAACAGTTTTATTGTGGAATCCTAAAAAATAATGAAAAGAAAATATCATGGTAACATTTATGAAATACTCACCCAGCTAATACTTGCATTTTCCAGAAGCTGTTGCTATGCTCATTTACACTGTCAGTTATCTGAAGACAGCCTAAATGGAAATACTGAATGTCTTTTTTTCCCCTCATATATCACGTTGGCTACAAGAATGTGCACTTATGCATAGCTCAGAAACGTTACTACATATGCTCAAAGTTCTAAAGACCATACCACAAACCTGGACTCAAATTAATTCACAACATTACCCATCACTGCAAATGAAAGATTGGTTGATGACTGCACTCAGGATTAGAAAGAGACCAGTATAAGAAAGTAATAAAACATACAAAGTTTTCAATGTGTAAGGTGCAAAGGCAAGTCATAAAATTTGATATAATATGAAACAAAAGCTGTTATATAACTTATATGATCCAAGAATGTGTTACTGATTACCCTCCATAAATCACTGCTAAATAAGCCTTTGGTCTCCAACAATAGCTTAGTGAGATGTGATGCTGAGGCCTCAACACTGATGAAAAAACATGCCTGATACAAAATTCCACAGAGCACATACTTGTTAGCTTTAGCTGTCAGTGGTGCACTTACAAAGATACGTGTCCAAACATAATATAAATTGTTAATACTACTCAACTTAAAGGCAAAGACTCCTCTTGGTGACTTACTTAAAATATTTATTTGTCTGTTAAACAACTAATTACAGGTGCATCTTCTCAGGAGAGAGTTGTCTGATAAATGACCTGTACAAGCACAAAGTATGCAAGCGGAGACTAAAGAAGTTCAAACCAGTATCATATAATGAAACTGACATCATATAGACTTACCCGTATCTTCTCTAAAGCTTCAAGTACAAAATTACACTCCAATGTAATAACCTGCCACAACATCAGAGGTACTATACTAAGTAAAAAGGAGCTAGCTGACACACAAAATCTGTGCGTGTTGATACTCTCAGGATCATAACTGTGCTCATCATAGTGAAGGAGACCACAAATGCAGATAACAGGAATATATACCAAGTTCGGGTCTGTATCACATTACTGAATTTTTATTCAGCGAATAACAATTAATTGAACCTGTGTTTATCGAACTGCAGTTCAGCGAATGACAAAATCTTTCCAGGGTAAGGAAGCACTTCGCCAAAGGCACACCAGAACAGAAACCGCACAAAATCAAACCTACTCAAGTGGGAGGCTTTGCACCCCACAACCCCCAATGTGGGGTGACTTTACTCCCCACACTCCGCTAACTATACATACCAACTCCAAGACTGCACTACTGTGAGGAAAAGGGCAAAACTGTGGTGTGCTTCCTTATCCTAGGAAGGATTTCATCGCTCGATGAAATGCTGTTCAATAAACAGAAGTTCAATGAATTGCCATTTGATGAAGTGATATAGATCCCCCAAGTCCACAGTTGTGCTGTCTTGGAGTATTTCCCCTATGGAAAGGTGTAGTGATTCTAAATAGGTAACAAGAGTGCAGAAGAACCAGCAACAGACTCTGGATAGAAATGCTTTAAAGGTTTTACAGTAAGTAATGATATTTGTGCATTTTCTGGTGCAGTTTTTTTTTACTTGATTGCTCACAAAGAGACATCTCAAGAAATGTTCCCATAACAAAGCGGCTATTAAGTGGTTTGTGTCTGTGTGTTTGTTTCCATCTATGTATATGTGTGTGAGTCTGTGTTTTTGAATGTCTGCATACATGTTTTTTATTTATTTGCGAGTAACTCTCTATATCTGTCCTTTAAGAGACTGTTTATGTGTGTGTGTGTGTGTGTGTGTGTGTGTGTGTGTGTGTGTGTGTGTGTGTGTGTGCGCATAGACAAATAATTACATAACTTATATTTTGGATGTAAAATACTTCTCCCAAAAACAATTACATATACTACACTAAGTATGAAACATGAGGCATATGAACTATTTTGCATCAAAAATAAAAAAAAAAACAAATGCAGCAACTAAAAAAAAAAAAAACAGAACAATTAAACAAACAGCCCATTCTCTAACAGCAGTAATGTCCTCAATGGCATGTATTATTGTGTAAATTCCAGGAGTATAGAGGACACCCCTGGGCATAAGTTATTTACACAATAACACACAAGCTGATGGTCATTATTGCTTGCATACGAGATAACCAGGGAACTAGGACTGAAGGATGTTTAGAAGATCACTCATGTTGTAAGAAACCACAGTGCAAGGCATAGCGGCAAGAACAGATATGCAGCAGGCAAAAAAAGAGAGAGGATCTAGATAGATGTAACTGTGATTTAAATGTACACGGAGTGCTGTTGTGGATTGCTTTTAGGTTACATGTGAGGTTTCGTGACACTTACTGTGACTGAGATAAAAGGAAGTATCATGGTGGATCATTTCTTCATTACCCCTTAAATAAAACAAAAAAGTAAGACAAGACAATCACATCCACCCCTGCTGGCTTGTTAGTTGGCAAATAGACAGGATAAAAATATCTGGAAATGACCAAATGAAGATTATAGTGATGATAAAAAGAAAGGCTACAGGAGCCAACAACTTTCTGGTTGATGTGAAGAAGGCATGATCAGCCTTTTCAAACTCCAAATTAGATCACACAAAACTGAGTGGTAGGGCCGTACTGGACAGCTTCAGATCATAATTCACCAATGAATGCATGACTGAGGCAGGCAGGCAGGCAAGCAAATAAACTGAAGTGAAAAAAGAAAGAAGGTGAAATACTGTAGTAACTAACAGTGGTTCTAGTCACAGTGAATAAGATGCTCCTAGAAAAGGAAGCTTAAAGCAAACAGGATTGCCAGCAGTGTCTTGGGTAAGCATTAAATAACATGGTGATTTTAAAAAATCACATTTAAGGTAATGGACCCAGTTCAGCCAGACATCAGTGTTCATAAGATGATAAGTTCTGAGGCACTGTTCGGACCCATAGGCCTTCAAAGAACAATGATATCATAAGATAGGGTACAAATTTAACTTCCCCACCCTATTATCAATTTTTTTAAAATAAATTTCTAATGTTTTAGACTGTCAAATTGTAATCAAGACTTTATTCCACAAGGCAGCCATCTGATCTCATAAAAAGGAATATCTTAACTTTACTTTCCATAAGTGAGTCTGAAATTTCATACTGTTATGTCTTAATGCCTTTAAACCTCCCTATTAAGTAGAATTTACAGTACATCATCATAAAAAGCTCTTGTAGGATACAATTCATTATTCTCTTAACATACCTATTGTGAATGCCCACCACTGTCAACCAGTAATCAAAGAGCCTCAATCCTCACCAATGGCAACAGTGGGCAATGTTCACTGGGAGGATAACAGGTACACACACAGTATTTCCAGATGCAGCTCTCTGCATCAAGTGCACTTTCCCTTAAGAGCACACAGAGACCACAGCCAGTCCATGGCTGGTTTCTCCCTCTTCTTCCAAATCAACAGTAAGACTCCCCATTGGCACAGCTATAGAGTTGACATCTTAGTTGAGTGACCAAGCCAAGACCTCCAGTACCCTTCTCTATCCAACCAGTGCTTCATGTCCCTGCACTAGTAGCTGACACACACACTTTGAGGTTGATTTATACACACACACACACACACCTGGGAAAGGCTGGCACAGGTTTATTAGCTATGCCCCCATCTGCACAGACTAAGTTAGTTACACTGCCACCAGTCACTCAAGTGGAAAATCTCATGATATATGTAATGGTCAGTCTGATAACATTTAACTGTTACATAATTTCAGCAACTGTACCACAGAAGAAAAAGAACATTTCATCACACAATGAAGTGTATCAAAAAATGACTACAGTTCTCTTTTAAAACAAGATGCCTAATTGGTTGCAGCTATGACAGTAGGATGACTATTAAATCACAATAATCTCATTTTAATACTCTTTCTTCAAAATAACTCAAATAGAATAAAATTTGAATTTCTAAACAAGAACATACCTTCACATAATGGTAAAGAAGCAACAAATACAACATAATAAACTTCGTAACTGCAATACCAAACTGCACATTACTTTGGAATTATAATCCATGGCCATGAAAGCTGAAAGCTGACTTTTTACCACTTCATATACTTATAACGAACATCAATTTGTCTGTACTGCTGTCATCTATGTGTATAATATATATTGCACATATTTCCCTCATTCTTTTCCATACGTTGTTTACGTTTCCCTTGGATTTAACTTAAGAATTTAATTTCAAAAGAAAGATTAACATTTATATTTAACAAACAATACAAAGTTCATAATCATATTTTAGTTAAAATAAACAGGAGTGAGAGATAAAGAGATGGTAAAAGGTAGAAAGATCTGATAGTGAAATATATTGAACATAGTGAAATAGAACATTGCATTCATCACATAAACTCAATAAATTGCACATTCAATTTGTAAAGTTAGAGCTAGGTAGAATTAGAGGACAGTTTAAACTGAGATTTTTATCTAGCTAATTTAGGAACCTTAAACTTCTAAGATTAGAATTAGTTACCGTTTATTTGTTAATAATTTTGTTTCATTTCTTATAGCAGATGCGACAGGAAGGATTAATTACTCAATGCATATTTATCATATATATATATATATATATATATATATATATGTGTGTGTGTGTGTGTGTGTGTGTATAGATATGTTATCGCCTCTTTGGCCCTCTTCAAAAGGAACCTTGACTATTGGATGGCAGAAAGGAAATTCACCCCAGGGATCACGTCAGTCAGGGCGCTAGACAAAGTCCAGGGAAGTAAATAGTGTGGGAAGAAATAGCCATGGAATTGTTATGGCTAGGCTTGTACAGGCCCTAGGGCCAATAGCCTAGTACCAACCTATGAACTATATTTATATAAACAAAGATTGAATATTAAAACAGAGATGTACAGATTTATTTTTCACAGAGTTTTGCTAGCAACAAAAAAGAAACTGAACATTAATAAATACAGCAATACTGACAACTGTGTCTGTAAATATAAATGGTTTGAATAATGGTATTTAAAGTTTTGTATCTAGCTAAATATCCCAAGCTGAACACGTCAGAAGTGGTATTCCTCTAAAAATTCTTCCAGTTAACGATGCGGTAGCATGGTTTCACTTTACAATCCCAAAATACTGAAATATCGAAATTCAGTATCCCGGGACTGTAAAGCCGAAAACTGAGAAACCCGAAACCTCAAAAGCGAGAAATTCAAAGTCGCAACTACCCACATACACATTCCACACACAAACAAGCACACATACACCTTCTTCCCTATACTATAAACCAACAAAACACACACAAACACAACAAAACAAACACAATCAATAACCCTACATATAAGCAGGGGGGCAAGCTCCCCTGCACCCCATACCCCCCTAATGATATATACTAACTCCGAGGTTGCACTAAAACCACAAATGCACAAAAAGCACTACACACACTACACTCCCCTTGCACAAACATACATCACATACATACAAATACCACCACTCGTAACACTTACACACACACAATCATACCTACCTACCCTAACCCACACCTCAAAACTCCAAACACACTCACACACACTAAAATCCCTACCCAAAATCCCTAGTAAAACACCACTTATCCGAATCTTCAGCTACATCCACACCGCGGAATCGACATTTCCGCATTCATCACTTCCACACTCTGTATTCTGCACTTTTGCGCAAGTGCAGTTTTGACACTTTTGACTTGAGCTACTAAAGTTCGATATTTCAGTAGCTCGAGATTCTGAAGTGTAACTGGTAACATATATCAATCAACTCCACCATCTTAAAAGTATTAGATCATCAGGCTCCTATTAGAATTAAAAGAATAAAATGCAACCCTGCTCCACTGATAAAAAAGTAAAACTAAACAAATAATGAGATAGGGATGCAAGATATAGACATAAAAGAATAATCAATCAATTCATGATACATTCAGGCAGCTGACGAATGTTAAAATGCCCAATAAAAAACGACAAGCAAACCTACTACTATAACCCACAGCAAAAACACCACAATAACCCCAAACTATTTTGGAAATCTATTAAGTAACTGAAACCAGGTCAGACCTCCACACCATCACCCAAAACTAGCAATAACACAGATTCAATACAAACAATTTAATTCTCAATCTTCGCTCTGTCCTTAAAAGTAACCCTAATGATTTCTCTCTCCCTATAATTCTTGAAAACCAAACTGCTACCTTTTACTTTCAACCCATTGCTATTTCCACCATTTCAAACTATTTTTAAAACTAAAATACTCTGCCTTAGCTGCAGATAACCTTCCCTCAGAACATCTTACTACTGCTGCTGAATCTCCGTCATATCCCATAGCTATACTTAACCAGCTGCTGCATAACTGAAAGTCACATCCCAACACTATGGAAAACTTCATACATCAACCCCCTACACAAAGGCAAAACATCCACAGAATTTTCTATAAACACACAGCAATTCCCTCACCATTGGCTAAGATCATGGAGAAATGCATACATTCACAACTTATGAACTATCTTAGCAATGATAATCTCATTACAAACACACAATATAGCTTTAGACCCAAGCATACTATATACTACAACTGCCCTTATTAACATTACAAATAAGATCAACAGTGACAGGAACAAAGCATTTAATAATTTTCCCCATCAAAAACTACTATCTGAACATTCCTCCTAAAAGCTCTCTTAAATCTGCAAAATTATGGTCCCATAACTACATTTCTGGCAGACTATAGGCAGTTAAGTGGCAAGAGACATATTCTTCATTCCTTTCTGTCACTACACGTGTACTATAGGGATCAATCCTTGATCCATTCCTTTTTAACATATACACCAACTAATATATATATATATATATATATACACATACACACACACATACACATACACACGCACATCATCAAATACTGAGCCATCCAAAGACTGACTACAAAAACAGCAGTCTAAAAAGATACAAAAAATATATATATTTTTGTTACAGGGGGGAGTGTCCCATGGAAAACCACTCAGCCTCTGCTAATTATATTTAAAGGCTCCAAGATCACACAACAGTGGAGGAAGGGTAAAGTTTCAAAACCTGCTGCATTGCCATCTGGCACACTAAGCAGCCAGCATGTGGAAAAACAAGAAAAAGGAAAAAAAAAGCATGTTTGCTCTTATAGACAGCAACTACATATATATGTGTGTGTGTAGATACATATATATATATATATATATATATATATATATAATGTGCATACATATAAATCTATTACCAAACTTAGAAAATTAAATAAACAATACCAGTCTAGTTTGAACCACAAAACAAGCATAGTACTAGAAAAAAGTAACTACATGACACCAAAACGTTTACATAGGTTGGCTTGCATATCAAAGTCAATTTCAAAATATAATCAGATTAAAAACCTTCAAACTATGGGTTTGGGAAGATATGTTTAAGATGCTGCAGATGCTTTATTAGCTTTTAAAAATAATATGAGAAAATTAATAGGTTAGCTACTATTCACAGTTGAGAGAACTAGCAGACACCTTTCTTTACAAAAATATAATAAAATATATCAGAAAAGAACATTAAAAACTACAGAAACAAATACTCATTATAGAAATAATGATTCAAATAAAAAATAGATACTAAAGTTTCCAATGTGGATAGAATTATTAGTGAAATATATAACATACCCCCAGTTAGAAACAATCATTTAATACAAATGTGTCTGCTGGTATATAGAACAAAAATATTATTCCTCTGTCTTAGAAGTATACAACACTGACATTAAAGCATGACAAGGATCCCACTCGCAGTAGCTTATAATGATTGTTGACTATAAAATATTTATTTATTTTCTACATTTCCTTTCCCTTCAGGGATTGTTGTGTGTTGGTTAAGCTGTTAATTTGAAAGGAAAATAAATGCATCTACCAGTTCAGCTGCCTTAAATAAACTATACTGTTATCCCTGGATAGGATTATGCAGAAGAATTCACTGGCAACAGAAGAATGTTACTGGGCCAGATTTCAAAACAGTTATTTTCAGTGATTCCGAAAGCCTTGCCCTCAGTGGAAGTGACTTACTACAGTGTAAGACCTCTCCATAAACAGGGTTGTTTTGCAGACCACATTCCAAAATACCTGCTCTCAGTCTGCTCTCATTGTAAGTGGTCGTTTACACTGAGAGCAAGGCTTTTGGAACCGGGCCCATTAATTCAGTCTGTGAGATATTTCAATGTTAGAGATATACAATATAAAAACTAACAAATCCATAAAATATTCAGAATTCTTAGATTCTGGTTCCAAGATAACATTCTGTTTCCCCAATATATCTATATGGCTACCTGTAAGAAATTTACAGCATTTTATACTGGAAAAACAAAATGCTACTTTACAACCAGGATCTATGAACATGAGTATGATGTTAGAAACAAAAACATGCTTTATGAATTATACAGACATCTTAACAGTTACTCTAATAATGGATTTGTTTTCCAGTCCTTAAAAAGATGAGCAAATGTGATAGGGATCCCTTAAAAGAAGTCTTGGAAAAATCTGAATTTAAATGGTAGTGGATTACTGATACTGAAAGAATCCCAGAACATAATGACTATCCTTCTATTATGAGCATTCAAAAACAAAAATCATTACAATTATAAAGTTTGTTTTAAATTAAATATTTTTGTTTCCTATTTAATATTAAATTTTATATAGATGCTTTTGTTACTAGGTTTTAACAGTGTTGTGTGGAGAGTTCTACATGGAATTTTATGAAAAGGTTTTTGTCTCTTTAAGGAGGGCTCATGTGACCTTATGTGAGCCTTTAAAAAGGGAAGTGTGATTAACTAACTTGATTCTGATGAACAAAAGCACATGATCTGTTTTTTTATTTATAACTGTTAATAACCATCCTTTGAAATAATTAACTACTTTAGATGGCTAGGCCAATGGTTGAATCAACGACTCGACTTATGTTACCATACAGAAAAAAACAAAATACATAGTAAATTTGCAAATACCTGGCCAACGAAAATCTCTTATTTTCTCTCTCCTTCAGGTAGAATAGTAACTGGGAAGGAACAGTTCTCCTTATCCACCTATAATAATTTCCTCTACTTCCAAAAAGAATCTCTCATAACTGCTAACAATGACCAACAAAATATTTAGATTCATCACCCTTGCTCCCAAAACAGAGCGACACTGCCTAGTCCTGACCAAAATGAAATGGCTGCCAATATATATAAAAAAGCTATGTACTCACCATAACGTTCCACCCATGTTGTCCATTTTCATTCTTCCTCAATTGTTGGGTTCAGATCAGATTGTTGGATCCAATTCGGCCACTTCTTCTAGCTTGTGGAACACCAAAACTCTCAAGCTCCTCCCTTTACCCATAATGCCCTAGCTGGCTAGCATACCTCAGATACCGTTTGCTGCCCATACACCTGCAAAGTACTAAGGAATTATAATACAACTGAATCTGGAACTCAAACAAAGGGATAGCGGTTCCTGCAGCATCCTTCTGTCTTTCCAAGAGTAAAGCAAGAAGGGGCAGTTGGTGGGAGGGAAGTTGAGGAAGAATGAAAATCGACAATACAGATGGAATGCTATGGTGAGTATATAACTTTTCTTATCTGGTATTGTTATAGTCATCCACTCCTCAACTGCTGGGACAGAGTCCCCAGCTACATAACTCCCAGGAGGACTCTAAGGAAGAATTTTCCTGAGTACTGCTGAGCCAAAGACAGCTCTTCCCCTAGAGACCAGATCCAATTTGTAATGAACAATAAAGGTTTGAGGGTTAGCCCAAGTTGCAGATGTACAAATATCATCCAAGGAAGTTCTAGACAGAAAGGCTGAAGAAGTTGACATAGATCTAGTGGAATGGGCTTTTGGTGGTTTTGGTAAAGGCAAAATTACTTTTTCATATACAAAAGTAATACAATCAGTCGATCATTTGGCTAAACAAAATTACTTTTTCATATACAAAAGTAATAAAATCAATCGGCCATTTGGCTAAAGTCACTTTAGAAACTTGTTTGCCTAATTTTGATTCCAAAAAGGAATCAGTTAACTGTTTGAATTTCCTCAAATGTTTGGTTCTGTGAAAATAGAAATGTGACTGTCTATGGACATCCATTAGGTGCAACATATAGTCTCCTATATTTGAGAAATTTGGAAATAAGTCTGGCCAGTTGATAACCTGTTTAATATTGAATTCTGACATCACCTTAGCTAGAAAGAAGGGATTGGTCCATAAGGATACTCTATCCTTGTGAAAAATCAGCTAAGGAGGCTTAGATGACAGAGCCTGTAATTCTGACACCCTTCTGGCCAAGTGCTAGCAAACAGAAAGATAGTTTTCCAGGTCAAATATTTTAGTTTTTACTTAGCTGATGGTTCAAAAGGGGGTTGGGTTAAGGTCCGTAAATCAATATTTAAATCCCAAGAAGGAGTAGGGTCCTTTAACAAAAGTCTAAGTACATATGTTCCTCTGAAAAAGGCTTTGCAGAATATGGAAAATGCTGAAGTTGAATTATTTATTTCTATTCGTAAATTAGAAATGGCTCTAATTTTACTCATATAGATGTGAAGGCTAGCCCCTTCCTTGAAAATCATAAAAAGTCAAGAACGTTAGAAATCAGAGTGGAAAAGGGATCTAAATTATTTTTATGTGCCCAAAAAAGAAATCTTTTCATTTAATTTTGCGATCATTTCTACTGGAAGCTTTGTGGGATGATAAAATGATGTGACGGACAGGTGAAGACAGCCTGGACTGTCTAGCAATTAATAAAACTGGAGAAACTGGGTGGTCAGCTTGCGGCCTGATATGTCTGCTTGAGCCATGTCTGTCAGGTGAGAGAGTAGGTCTGGAGTTGGATCCAGAATCCAAAGTGGTTGTACAAGATGAGGCCAAAGGAAGGGAAACCAGATTTGATGAGGCCAAAAATGTGCAATGAGGATAAATGTGCTCTTCAATCAAGATGCTTTCTGCAGAAATTTGAGAATGATGGGTAATGGGGAGCTAAGCATAAAGGAGATTGGAGGACCAAGCATGAAGCAGAGCATCTCTCGGGGACTTCCTCACTGGAAGGATTATGGTAAAGAACCTGCTGCACTTGTTGTTGAGGGGAGATTTAAACAGATAACAGCATGGCTGGCCCCCTGACAGAAAATCCTCTCCACCACCTTTATGTTGAGAGACCATTCATGAAGCATTAGAATAGCTCTGCATAACTTGTCTGCAATTACACTGAACTTACATGGGATGTGCACTGCTATCAGAAAGTGACTAGATGGGATTGCCCATTGCCATACTCTTACAGATTCTTGATAAAGAGGGTAAGATATGGCTTCCCCTTGTTTGCTGATGTTCCAGACTACTAACATATTGTCTGTTTGATTAGCAATAGTCCTGGTTGGGAGAGAGTCTTAGAAGGCCTGCAACACTAGGAGGACAGCTCTCATTTCCAGGACATGGACACTGATATGTCTTTTGGCCTCTTCAGTGAACCATGTGCCTTGGACCATCCTTCCCAAGAAGTGCCCCCCTCACCTGATATGAGAGTTGTCCATGGTCACTGTGGCCTTGGAATGAGGGAGAATAAATGAACGGCCTTCTTGTACTTGACTGGAATGGATCCACCATAGAATGTAATCTTTGAAAGCTTGCATTACTTTGACTTGACTTGGATAATGTTTGTTGGAGAATGGAACAGTGAGTTGCAAGTGTCCATTGAAGGAGCCTCATATGGTTCCTTGCCAGTGGACCTAGAGTGATTGCCATTGATGTGGATCACAATGCTTGTAGAATCATATGATTTGAAAGAAAAGAACTTTGAATGAATGATCTTTTTGACACTGAAATGAAGTGTTTGAAGCCACGACAGAAGCTATTTGAGTGACTGTATTGAACAAAGCACTGATGAATTCCAATTTCTGAGATGGTTCCAGTTGAGATTTGTTGTAATTGACAGCATTCCCCAGACAAGAGCATAACTGGAGTAAGCATTCCAGAGCTTGAATTAGATGACCCCTGGTTGGAGTGGTTAGAAGCTAGTTGTCCAGATATGGAAACACCTGTATTCCCTAGAGTCTCAAGTTAGCTGCAACTACATCCATACACTTGGGTAACACCCTGGAGGCTTTGGTGATACCAAAGGGCAGTGTTCTGAACTGGTACTGAGTGGACCTAGCTGAAAGCATTGAGATCCATTGGACCATCATTTTTATATGACAGTATGCATCCTAAAGATCTACCAAGCACATCCTGTCGTCCTAGTGCAGAAAAGGCAGAATGGACTGAACTGTGACCATCCAGAACTCTGTATGCTAAACTTATCAATTAAGTTTGCTGAGATCCAAGATTGGTCTCCAGTCCCTTGTTTTTCTTGGCACTAAAAATAATACTGAATAAGTTCTGGACTCTTTCTAATCTGGGGGAACCACTTGGATGACTCTCTTTTCCAGCAGTTTGTTTACATGTAGTGCTGCTGCTTCCCTCTGATTAGGTGGAACATCAGGGAATTTGTTTGATACTAGTGGGGGTGGATGGGAAAATGGTATCATATAACCTCTGGATATTATCTTCTGCAGCCATGAATCTTTTGCAGTTTCTAGCCATGCTGTCTGGTGCAGGAATAGAAGAACCCCAACTGCCTTGTGAGATGGACCGTTGGGCTTCCTTTCCAGAGCACTGATAGGATCTTTCAGAGAAAGTATCCCTAGATTACTGGTTATGTGGACCACCTCTGCTGCAGGGATGGGGTCTTCCATTAGAGTTACCCCCTCTGCCATTAGGGGAACTATCTCCACATGGGTCATGGAAGGGATACTGGGATTTTTTAAATCACATTTTCTGTCCTCATCATTGGTTCCTAGAAAAGGTCTGTTGAGGGGTTGAAAAACATACACCCACAGTAGACAGGGTTTTCCTTCCCAGTCACACCTAGAGAGTGTATCTTTAACTTTAGGGCCAAATAAGGAACTTCCATCAAAAGCAACATTCTACAAAGTCACACAAGCACATCGAGGCATGAACCCACTGCACGTTAGGTATCTTCAGCCATGTGGGAGATAACCCTCAATGATGAGTTTGAAATGGACTGAAGGGTACCCAGTTGCAAGGAAATAGTGCTCTCTACATCTGAGGATGTGGTTCCAGAGAGGGATTTGGAAAGCTTTTTAATAAAATCTCTCTTAAGTCTTGTAAAATAAGCAAAGTAATTCAGAGACCTAAGAGCGAAGGTCGCTGAAGCATAGACACACTTTCCAAATCTGTCCAAGTCCCTAGACTCCTTGTTAGATGGGTGGACAGAGGAAATTTATTGTGCCACTTCCTTCTTACTGGCTGGACAATATGACCATGGAATGAATGGGTACTCCATTACTCCAACATGTTTTATCCTTAGGTGGTACCAGGATCCTATCTGGTCTCTTAGGAATAGGTTCATTCATGTTAGGCTCCTTCCATGCCCGTTGAAAGGCCAACTCAATGAGCTCATTGGCAGATGGAGTCACCCAGGAAGTAGACGGGCCGGGTCTACATTATATTATCGCATTCTTACAAAAGTGAATGATAATTAATCGACCCCATGTAAGCAAAAACTTTTGTCGAAAACCTCAGAATAGCGATTTTTTTTCCAAGGGAAAAAAATTGCTGTTCCAAAAAAAAAAAAAAACTTTGTGTGTGCACCCCCACACCCCCCCCGCTACTTAAATATACCAGCTCCGAGATTGCACTACATTGCCGAAAATGGCAAAGTGATGAAAGCGGCCAAGCAAATTCTTTCCCAGGGAAAGAATTCCCTGAAAAGCCGCTTCGCTATTTTGCCATTTCATTCTTTCAGGTACAATCAAGACACATTCGACAAAACGCATCTGCGATCACGCAATAGGAACCCGACTGGCCAGTGCCAAAGGCCTTCAGGAACTCTACCTCTTCTTGGGACAAGTTATCAGGGGACCAACCCCCCCTCTGTTTTAGGAGTTCTAAGATGTCTCCAATTAGATGTCATCTGGTGGTGATCTGGGGGACCCTTCCCCTTCATCAAAGTCAATGTCCTCTGTGTCAGATTTTTGGACAGTCTAAGTGTCTCCTTTTACACTTCTTCTTTCCAGGACTTCTTCACTGGGATGTTCTGAAGAAGTGTTAGAAGAGATTACTATACCCTACTGGGTTGTCTGTAGACTGGTTTGGGCTGGTTGTGCTGGTGGAACAGATAATTGAGCCTCTGGATGCAGAAATGAACGGAACTGGGTAGTCAGAGCTGATGAGGGAAGAGAAGTCCGAACTCTGGGAACAGAGAAAGTTCTCAACCACTACCTTGAAGGCAGAATGCATTGTTGAAAAACACAATGACAGATCTGATCAGGCAGACTTATGGACCTTCAGATCCCTTCACCCTGAAGGCAGACTACTCAAGGAAGAAGTCACAGCCGAGCTGTCAGCACCAAAACTCTATGGGGCAGAGATGGTTCTAACAACTTTGGAGTTGAATCCAACATCTCAGAGCTGATGCTACAGCTCTGGGGATTCATCCAGCTCTAATGTACTCAGTGCCAGGCCACTCAGAGACACCATCAGAGTCGAAGATGGTAACATCTTTGGATCTAAGGCAGACAACTCCAGGACTTTCTGATCTGATGGCTTCGAAACCCGAAGGTCAGATCAGAGAAGGAGGTAATAATGTAGGAGAAGTACTGACAAGGGCCTCTAGACTCAGGTCATAGCCCTGAGAAGTCCCATATGTATCTGCGTCCTGAGGAAATTCTTGATCATCCTGTCCTCATCAACTTCTGTAAGGTTCTTGGAAGATCGAATGGATGAGGCCATGGATGAAAGTCTTGGAATGGTGTTGAGGTGATTGTGCCAAAAAAAGGGATGAGAGCTGAGAGGTGATCAGATCTGACAATATCGGAGGTGAATGGATCTATGGAGATTATCTTCTCTAGGTTTTGGATCTGAAGCTCTCAGATCTGACTGCCTGGCATGCTTAAGAAGAGGCTCTGATGACGGAGCTGAAATAGTAGATGTCATCGTTTCTGGAGATCTTTTATGACTTTCTCTAGTATTAGAATCTCCTTTTTGTCTACCCTTTTGAGGCTTTGAGCTCTAGAGGCTGTTAAAGCAGGTTTAGAGGCAGTAAACCTCTAACAATTAACATATTCTTTCTAAAAAGGCACAGTATTAAACCCCCTTACAGATATCACAAGGCATCAAGGTGAGTAGGCCCTAAACAATATACAAACTTTGAATGTGCATCGAAGTTGATAATTTTGGGGTCGCAGGCCACATATTTTTTTAAACCTGAAGGTTTATTAGAAATAATGAGGAGACAACAAGTAGATTAAGTCATAAATGTGTGTATATATATATATATATATATATATATATATATATATATATATATATATATATAGATTCACTAGACAATCTCAAAATACTGAAATGTCGAATTTCAGTATTTCGACACTTTATAGTCAAAATTCCACATACCCGAAAACCCACAATCACGACCATACACACACACCACCAAACAAACACACACACATACACCTACCTAACTACACTACAACAAGCAAAACAACACACAAACACAACATAACATACAAACACACCTACACTACCTAAAAGCAGGAGGGGCAAGCACCCCTGTACCCCCCTCCACCTAAACATACTAACTCTGAGGTCACACTAAACACACAGAAAAATCACCACTACACACACTCACATACACCAAAATCCCTACCCAATACCCTTATGTAAACACCACTTACCTGAAACTCCAAAATCCACAAACTGCACTGCATGTCACGAATGCAACATTACAATAGTGGATTCGACATTTCCGCATTCGAGAAAGTGCAGTTTCATGTAACTGCACTTTCCACTATTCAGTCTCAAAACACTGAAATTCGACATTTCAGTATTTCGAGATTGTCTAGTGAACCCATATGTATATACATATATATATATATATATATATATATATATATATATATATATATATATATAGGTCTACTTTATATGGTCGACTCTTCACAAAGTCGACTTTCATATGGCCAAGACCATGTAGAATAAACACAAAACACTTACCTTTCCGCCCCCCCCCCCCCAACTTCGAGATTGCACTACAGTGTGGAAGAAGGAAATTTTCCCATTCCACACTGTATGGAGATCGTGGTTCCCCATGGTCGGCTTTTCGAAAGTTGATCATATAGTCTAGGCCATATGAAAGTCAACTTTCTGAAAAGTCGACCACGTGAAGGGGACCTATATATATATATATATATATATATATATATATATATATATATATATATATATATATATATATATATATATATATATAATTAGCCTTAGGGTGCTGTACGGTCCTGGCGGTGGAGTAAATAGGGGTTTTAGCTGCCCAACCTGGTTTCCCAGTATATTAAGGAGGACTTGCTCTGTGTGCAGAAAAACAACTTTTCTCCTCAACACACTGCGGTTTCCCCTTACTAAGGAACTGAACCTATCCTTCCCTCTACAACAGTCCCCAAGGGAATTTAATTATAAGTGAAAGTATGTACTTTATACCAAAGTCTATAGACAATTAGTGTGAGATATCCTAGGTTGTAAGTTTACTCTCACCAGCCAGGACAGCCGGCAGCTTTTACTAACTGCTCCCATACCTGTCACCCCTTCCCCCCTCTTAGACTACAAGTATTCTACTGTTATCCTATTCAATCCTCTATAGCATACTTACTGCCCTGCACTTTTTTCTCAGGATATATTACCTCTGCTAAACAGCTTTTGTCCACTAGAGGGCAACAGTTTCCTTTAGACCACCATTCTGACTCTAATTTCAAGCAACTTACAGGCACTAGGATTCTAATATTTTGGATGAGCTAATACTCCCACTTTATTCTTTCTTTCTTTCTTCTAATATTCTTCACTGCCAGCTCTCTCTACATATTCAATTATCAAGGCATTGTGACATCTCACCCTCAGCTACTATACTTACCTTTGCTTACTGCTCCTCTGATTGTTCTCCTAGGGTGAACTCCTCTGTGGCTCATCCCACTCTATTCGCCCTGCGGGCTCACTCCGCTCCCCTACCCTGCCCCCAAATTCCACCTGCCCCCAGTAGTCCTAAACTTATACACTAACTGCCACACCCCTATGCATTAGGACCAACCTCTAACTCCTCCCCTTAAAGTGCAATCACCTCTATTATATTCCCACTTTAACGCCATTCTCCTCCCCCTTAAAGAACCATCACTCATCTACCTTTATCCATTACCCTACCACACTATCCACAAATATCCCTACATCCAACCACCTTAACCTATACAAATGGCCCAAAGACCCTGTAAACCCTTACCTTTATTACTACTCCTAATTATACTTATCATTCCCTATCTACTTACTCTCTACGAACACCATACATTCCTAGGACTGCATACCCACATCACACACACCTCTGTCCTTACTCCCAGCACCACTCACAGTCTTAGCAACCTCCCCAGCTCAGCTAAGTACTCAGCAGCCATATTTCATAGACTCCATCACATCTCTCTATGTAACCCACTAGCTAGAAAAAACAAGAACCTAATTTTTAAACTTCTACAACTCGTCCTAAAACTTCAGGTCCACTCCCTGTTAGATGGTGATATACACCCAAACCCAGGTCCTACCACTATCACAGCTACACAGCCTGATACACCAACAATATTAATCTCACAAACACTTTCCAATACCCCCAACTCTCTACTGATAGCTCATCTTAACATTCGTAGCATCAATAATAAAATAGCTCATCTGCATGCCCTTATTGATGTTTATTCCTTTGACATCCTCTGTCTGAAACATGGCTTAATCCATCAATACAAGACAGTGCAGTTCTACCCCCTGGCTATAATATCATAAGACGTGACCGTAACACTAAAAAAGGAGGAGGCATAGCCATACTTTATAAGAATGGATTACAAGTTACCCTGTTAGACTCCAAACCTGCACTTTGCAACAAAGCAGAAATTCTTCTAACTAAGATTCAGCTTAACAAAAGCAAAGCCATATATCTATCATGTGTCTATATTCCCCCAGGCAATAACATAAACACATTACAGGCTATCCTCAGCTGGCTCTCAAGTAACTACCCCCAAGAAACCATTATACTTGGAGATTTTAACATTAACTGGAACTCCTGTATATCTGAGCAGCCTTCTACTCATATCAACTTATATGGTTTTACCCAAACTATAACATCCCCAACCCGCACCAATAAAACTAACAACAAAACTAGTACCCTTGACTGGATACTCACTAATATCCCCCAACTAAACTATAAAACAGGCGCCCTCCCTGAGGACATAAATGACCATTTGCTTACCTATTTAATCAGAACAAAAACTGACATCCTAAACTCAACCATCTGCAGAACTATTCGCACTACCAAAAATTTTAACCCTGCTCACTTTCAAGCTGAACTAGGCATCTGTGACTGGTCACCCCTGAAATACCTCCCAATAGATAATGCTGTTAAATACTTTAACTCTAAATTTCTAACCATTTTAGACAGCCATGCCCCATTACGCAAAGTCAGAATTAGAACCAAATCAGCACCATGGCTCACCAAAACTACCAAACAAAAAATCCTCCAAAGAAATAAACTATGGGCCAAAAGCCCCTCAGACCACCTGCAATTCAGACAGCTAAGAAATTAAACAAAAAAAGCCAAATCAGCCGATAAAAGAAATTACTATTACCAACTACAACAAGCCAACCAAAAAAATCCCCAAAAATTCTGGCAAGGTATCAATAACCTCCTACACCCTGGATGCTCAAGTACTCCCTCTCCCTCTGGCTCTGATCACAACAATCCCATCCAAATAGCTGACTCATTTAATACTTTTTTTCACTGAAACTATACAATCCCTAGCCAACCAGCTATCCCCTAGCACCCCATGCTCTGCCGCAACCTCTACCAATAATTCTCATCAATTTCACTTTCAGCCAGTGCCCACTTCACTCATCTGTAACCTCATATAGAAACTTAAACCCACTACACTCTCTGCTGATCAGTTATCTGCAGAATAACTGTAAAAAGCTGCTAATGTCATAGCCTACCCCACATCCATCCTCATTAACAGAACTATTTCTGAAGGAACTATTCCCCTAATCTGGAAAGTCTCTCACATTATTCCCCTGCATAAGGGTGGTAACTCCAAGGAGTTGTCCAATTATAGGCCCATAGCTATTCTATCTCCTTTGGCAAAAATAATGGAGAAATGTATACACATACAACTGTTAACCTATCTACTTGATCACAATTTATTAGCACCCTGTCAACATGGCTTTAGACCATTTCATAGCACCACCTCTGCTCTCTTATCCTTCACTAACCATATTAACAGTAATCGTAATAATGATACTCTATCCTCAGCTCTTTTTATTGACCTGTCCAAAGCATTTGACACGGTGAATCACCACCTGCTTATAGACACACTCAAAAATCTGTCATTGGACAACCATACTATACAGTGGTTCCAATCATACCTACATAACAGGCAACAGGCTGTACTATGGGAAAATACTTTATCTTCCCAGCTCCCAGTCGCTCTAGGGGTCCCGCAAGGATCTATATTAGACCCATTACTCTTCTTCATCTTTACTAATGACCTTCATTCTGTAATTCCACAAGCTGACTGTATTCAATACGCTGACGACTCCACACTCACATGTGCTGCTACTTCTCAATCAGAACGTCAGTCACTAACCCAAATGACCTTTAGTACAGTTGAAAACTGGCTCCTACAAAGACGTCTTATCCTTAACCCCAAAAAAACGAAAATGCCACTATTTACCCCCACCCGCAGAACCTCCCCACTTAACTTTACTATTACTTCAAATAACGGAACTATAATATCTCCTGAACCAACCACCAAACTACTTGGGGTACTAATAGATAACTTGTCTTTTCAACCTCACATTAGTAACACCATAAAAACAGTAAACAAGAAACTAGGTTCCCTCTATAGAATAAAACCCTTTCTAACACCTCCAGCCGGGGTTACTATTGCTCGTATCCACCTCATCTCCACCTTGCTCTATGCCTCCCCTATCTATACGAAAATATGTAGAAGTAATCTGAGGAAACTTTCATCCTCCTACAACAATATTGCCAGATTTGCAGCTGGGTCCTCCTATAGAACTCATCACTGTATCAACCTGAATCAGCTAGGATGGTTAGAGCTGCCAAATTTAATTCTTTTTAATCAATTAATAGTAGCCCATAAGATCCTGAATTTACCTCAAAATACACCCATACTTACATCCCTAGTCATCCCCTATAACAATCTCAAGACCTTACGCTCATCAAATAACCTACTTGTACAAATATCAAAATCCAACAACTCAGCTGGGGACACCTTGTTCTCCAATATAGTAGGTAAAGCCTGGAATATCCTCACAAGCCAGCTAACCTCAATATCCACTGTCAGCTTATTTAAAAGAAAGCTTAAACCCTACCTTAAATCACACTGGCTATGTCCCTGTGTTAACCCAGACTAAGCACCTGACTATTAACTAGACTCCCACAATTCCTAACCACCTATGATCATTATCTTGTGCTGTCTCACTAATTTTTAGTGAGCTTAACCTTCCTTAGGATTTTTTTCTCATGTAAATATGTATATACTGTGGAATGATCAAACACCTTCATATAGTACCACAACCTAGGTGATAAAGAACACCATAAATCCATCCTTGTATGCAAATCTTCTATACTCTATCTATTGATCTCTAGTGTTTTCTTTCTTAGGTTTTTGTGTGACCTTAGTATCTATTAATATAAACTACTAGCTGTATCTAGTTTAGTCTTAGATTTCATTTTCTTTCCCTAATAGAATACATAATAAAAAATCCTAGGTGTGTAATATGTTATAAAGATTTGTAATATACGATTTCTAATGCAAATGTATTAGTCTTGCTCATCTAATCTTAGACAGCTTTTTTCTTTCCCTACTGAAATATAAAATATATAATCTTAGGCGTGTACTATATTTTTAAAACTTCTTATGTACCAAATTCTACTGTTAATGTCTTTGTCTTGACCCTTTATGTTGTAATTTGTGGAGCTTTTCTCACCGGGCCTCCACTGAAAATGGACATATATCCAGCTGGACTAGCCCAGTCAACAAATGTAAAATAAAATAAAAACAAAATGTATGTAGATATATATATATATATATATATATATATATATACACACACACACACACACACACACACACACACACACACATATATATATATATATATATATATATATATATATATATATATATATATACATAGAAAAAAGAAATTACCAATGATGGTAAGTAAAAAGACAGTACTAATAAAGTAATATAAGGGACAGAATACCAACAATGGTTTTAAGGAATACCCTAAAAGTAATCCCATAAAGGGTAGAAATTAATTAAGAAATAACTTCCTAAGAGTTTTAAAGGGAGGAAATATCAAAAGGCATACAGAAAAACTAGAATTATATAAATGGAAAGTTAACTCAAAAAACACTATGAAAGCTTACTTGAGAGTTTACAGTGACCCTGACCAAACACTATGGCTGCTAAAGAGATCTGAGGTATGTTAGTTGATTAGGGCATTATGGATAAAGGGAGGACCTCAAGAGTTTCAGTGTTCCACAACCTGAAAGAGAGTCAGATCTGAGGGTTCCAGCCGAACCCAACAGTTGAGGAATAAATGAAAATGACAACATCAGATATAAATTTCTCTTAAGCTCCCTTATTTATAAATTTCTGAATTTTGAAACTATTGGCTCATACCACAGACCTCAAACGACTATCACAGGTCTCTGTCACCTTCTATACTTTTCCTTTGGACTCCTATTTCAAAGCTAGAATGCAAAAAGGGTAGCTTTTTTGTTATGTATTTCCATTCTTGGTACTAGCTTGTTAATTAACTAAAGGAAACCACCCCTTCATCCAATTCAGAAAAAAAATTATATACATGTGATATCCTACAAAACCTTTCACCAACAAAGTATTACTTAAATCAATCTACTGCTGCCTTTCACATTTATGTCCTTTAAATACAGTTCTCTGTTTTGACCAATATGTCTTCCCTGCCACTAATAAAACAGTTTGATACATCCTTCACTCGTCTCCCCTTTCCCCCCTACATTCCAATCTTCAAATTATCCCTTTTAATATGATTAATTTGGTACTTTAAATACTGCAGTATGTTGAATCTTCATTACAATCACTGAAGACTTCTTTTTTTCCTCACTTTATTTAATCTAAATATGAGTGTCTATCATTAGCTTACATCCCATGCTTTATGAAATGTTTATATCATTTTCTCCCTTATCTTTTTTTTTGTTTTGTTTTAACATTTCTCCTGGGCGGGATCTGAAAAGGGTTCATGGGGGAAAGCATTCTAGCAGTGTTAACAAAATTTAAATAAATACAAACAATGATAACATCCATGCATGCATCAGTGTAAGTGCAGCCTTGTTGGATAGCAAGTACTTTGTAAAACTGATTAATACAATGTCTTCTGATGTGTGGAGATGAAGGGGAGTGCTGAATGACCCCACAGCACCTTCACAAGACTGCAATCTCTGGTGTTTTTAGAAGACAATTTTGATATGATTATCAGGTGAGAGGAACAGACATGGTACAAATGAAATTCCTATTATAACTACCACATGTGATGTTCAAGATTCCTGGGTTTATTTCTACAGAGAGCATAATACTATACATGACCCAGGTTTTACAACATGGGAATAAAATGAGTTTATGTCCTCAGGGGTTGCAGCTAAGGGCAATAAGAAGATGTTAACTGCTGTTCAGGAATGGCTTATTTAGGGTTTGTATATTCTGCCATTTCCCAGACGTGCTGCACTAATGCTATGTGATGAGTTACACATGTGAAGTACTGCTCTACATACTTTGGCCTTCTTTCACTTGTGTTATGTGACGTACAATAATACAATGTATTATTTCACTATAAATATAAAGAGGTTAACGTCATAACTATGTCATACAATACAAATGGCATGCCTGTAACTGTGATGTGGACAGTGTTGTTCATCTAGCTAGCTTCAGCCCTGACAGAGTGCTATTTCAGGTAACAAAGTTAATACTGGATGAAACAAAAACTGTGCAGAAGCTAGGCTACACAAACATTGCATTTATAGGTGTAGTCGTTAGGACTGGTGTTTCAGTTTTACTTCCTTTCTGGCATATGTATAGCTCTTAACTTTTACCAGAAGTAGAAACAAGTAAAAGTCAATTAAAGGAAAAGTCCACAACCTATGTGCTCTTCTGAAAAACTGATACTACTAACTTAGAAATTTGCAAAACAATGCATGATTTTAGTATGGATTGAGGAAAACTTTGAGGCAAATTTAGAGGTGCCTGTAAAACTAGAGACAATTGAGAGATGTGGGTATATGTGCTTGCAGCATGATATGCAGACAAACAAAAAGTACAGTTGTGTACACTTACCATAAATGTAGATGTTCGAGTGCATTCACTGTTGCAGTCATCGCACTTGGGTTATCTGCCTGCAGGTAGCCCTCATTCAGCCCAAATACCAGAGACTTAGTTTTTCTGTGTCAGATGCTGTCGCTTCTTCCATGACGTCAGGTCATCAGGGGTACAAAAATGGGCAGCCGGTGCCATTACATCAGTTTTTCTTTCCCCAAATGTCAGGAGCCCCCAAATAGGAAGCTAGGATATGGTATGGTATGGAAACACCACCAGTAAAAAGTAATTACCAATACCAGTAGGAGTAGTCATAGAGAGGAGAGTTAAAGAGATAGAGAAAACAAGGGGCTGGAGGGGGGGAAACCAGGACTGCAACAGTGAATACACTCGAACATCTACATTTATGTTAAGTGTACACAACTGTACTATGTTCTTCGTGTTTCACTGTTGCAGTCACCACACTTGGGTTCATTCCCAAAGCTGAGGAAGGATGGAGGCAGTCAAGAAGAGTTAGGGCTGGCTAGTAGGTCTCGCAAGACTGCAGTAGCAAATCCTGCCCTGGATTTGGAAAAAAACAGGCAGGTGGTAATGCTTGGTGAAGGTGTGTACAGAACTCCAGGTAGCAGCTTCCAGTAGGTCCCTGGTAGGGACTCCCCTGAGAAATGCTGTAGAGGTAGATGTAGCCCTAGTGGAATATGTTCTGACCCCCTGAGGGTTGGTTTTTCATGGTGCTTGTAGCAGAAATGGATGCAGTGTGCTATCCATTTGGAAATGCTTTGTTTTGAAATGGCCTTGCCCTCTGTCCCTGTTGCAAAGCTGACTAGCAGCTGGGTAGATTTTCTGAAAGGCTTAGTCCTATCAAGGTAGAACCTGAGTTGTCTGTGCACGTCCAAAGAATGCAGGATCCATTCCCCTTTATTTTGAGGATTAGGGAAGAAGGCTGGCAAATGGATGGATTGGTTGAGAGCTACACTGGACACCACTTTAGGCATAAAGGAAGGGTTAGTCCTGAGGGAAACACTGTCAGCATGCTGGTGAAGGATTCCACAGCTATCAGTGCTTGTAACTCAGACACTCTTACAGCTGAAGTGATGGATAGAAGCAAGGCTGTTTTCCAAGAGAGGAATTTTAACTCTGCCAAAGCAGCAGGTTCAAAAGGTGGAAGCGTGAGCTTTACCAGTACAAAGTTAAGGTCCCAGGTAGGGGTGGGTGCTCTCCTGGATGGCCTTAAGTTGTTTGCCCCGTTCAGGAATGGTTTGATGAGAGGGTGAGAGAAAAGAGGTGGCTCAGTATTGTAATGAGCTGAAATGGCAGAGGCATGGATCTTAATGGAGGAGAAGGATAGGCCTCTGTGCATTAGTTCAGCCAGGTAATCTAGGATTAGAGGTAAGGATGGCAGTGCTGTGTCCTTTCCTTTAGACTGAATCCAAGAGCAATACCTTTTCCACTTTTCAGCATAGGATTTCCTAGTACTGCGTCTTCTGGCTTCAAGGATGACATCCAGCACCTGTTTGCTTAGGGTTGCAGTTGGAGTATTCAGGGAATACGCCAGGCTGTAAGATTTAGGGTTTGCAATTGTGCATGCAAAATCTGTCCCTCTTGTTGAGAAAGCAGGGTTGGGGTCTGGTGTAGGTGCCAGGGTGGCATCATTGTCAGGCTATGCAGGAGTGGATACCAGTGCTGGCGAGGCCAGTATGGGGCAATCAGAATTGTCCTTGGCCTATCTTGTTTTATCTTGAGTAGTACTCTTGAGAGAAGGGGCAGAGGTGGGAAGGCACAGATAGAAAGGTTTTCCCATTGAAAGGATAGGGCATCTACTTTCCAGGCTCTGCTGTGAGGGTTTCTGGTGCAGAATTTGCTTAACTGGTGGTTGTCAGGGGAGGCAAAGAGATCCACCTCTGGGGTCCCCCATTTCTGGATCAGAAGGTTGAAGGTGCTGGACTCAATTTCCACTCGTGTGGGTCTAGGAGATTTCTTCTTACGTCGTTTGCCAGAGAATTTTGTTTGCCTGGTAGGAATTGAGCTTGTAAATAGACTTGGTTGTCCAAGGCCGTGTTCCACAGGGCCATGGCTAACCTGCAGAGTGGGTAAGAATGGGTCCCCCCCCGCTTGTTGATGTACCACATAACTGTGGTGTTGTCGGTTTTTATCAGCAGTTTTCCTGGAGATAGTAGGTGTCTGAAAGCTGTCAGGGCATTCTGTACAGCTAACATCTCCTTTTGGTTGATGTGCAGAAGGATTTGATTTAGGTGCCAGTGACTCTGAATACGTTTGCCAGCCATGTGAGCCCCCCCCATGCACAGTCTGATGCATCTGTGGTTAGGGTCTGGGCAGCTTGTGGTTGAGTAAAAGACAGTCCCTTGTTGTGGTTGCATGCTTCTGTCCACCAAAGAAACTCTGTCCTTAGACAAGGTATGATAGGAATGACTGTTTCCAGGTCCTGAAAATGTTGGCACCAAAGAATTTTTAAGTACCATTGAAGTTTCCTCATAGGCAGTCTTGCATATGGAATTAGTAGAACATATGAGGCCACGAACCCTAGGGCTTGCAGTATTTTTCTTGCAGATAGCTGGGTTCTGGTGGCCATTAGTTTGAAGTAGTCTGTCAGGTAGACCTGTTTTTCTGAAGTGAGGAATGTCATCTGGGAAGTTGTGTCCAGGCTTGCTCCAAGAATACAATCTTTTGACTGGGTACCAGTTTTGATTTCTTTTCGTTGATGGTGTATCCCAATGAAGTGAGAAGGCTTTTTACAAATGCCAGGTGCTGAAGCAGCAATTCCTGACTGTCCGCCTGAATCAGGCATTCCTCCAAGTATGAGTAAATTTGGATATTTCTCTGCCTGCAGTATGCAATGGCTGGAGCCAGGCATTTTGTGAATACCCTGGGCACAGTAAATAAGTCAAAGGGAAGTGCAGAGAACTGATAATGCATAGACTCTGCTCTGAAACGCAGATACTTTCTGCATGACTCCCTTATGGGGATGTGCAGGTAGGCGTCTTTTAAGTTTAGGGTGACTAACCATGCTTCCTTGGCTAACATATGGAGAAGCTGTTGCAGGGTAAGTATCTTGAATGTTGGTACCACCAAGAAGGTGTTGAGAATTGAAAGATATAAGATTGAGCACCAAGAACCCTCTTTCCTGGGTACCAGGAATAGTCTGAAGTAGAATGCTTGACCCCTCTGTTCTGCTGGAACAGGCTGAATAGCTCTGATACTGAGCAGGGAAAGTATTTGTTTTTGAGCCTCTGCCCACTGGTTTGGAGGAAGGTCTGGAAACCCACTTGGGGTTGGCAGTGAATGGAAATAAAATTTGTACCCCTGGGATACAAAGTCTAGGACCCAATGGTCCCGAGTGATGGACATCCAGTTTTTTGCATGAAGAGCAAGTTTTTCTCCTAGGGGCACAAGCAATTGGGTAGGGGTGGGAAGTAGAGCTGACAAGTCATTGAAGGCTTTTTCCATAAGAAGGTGGCTTATCACTCCCTGCTTTAGGGGTGGGGGCAGTCCATTGCTTAGATCTCTACATACCCTGAGACTGTAGTCTGGGTAGTCTGTTTCCTCTGGGTATGGTTTGGGAAGGCCTGGAGGGGGCTGGAAAGGACCACTGTTTTGAATGGCAATGGCTACTGAATCTAGGTGGCTGCACCTGTAGGAATTCTTTAACAGTTTGCATAGATTTAGCCTTTTCTTCCATCTTTTTAAGAACTTCTGCTGCTTTGGTGCCAAACAGTCCTTATTCAAAGGAGCATCTAGTAATTTAGATTTGACATGGTCTGGCAAGGTCTGATCCTTCAGCCAAGCATGTCTTCTCAGTACAGAGCCAGTGACTGCTGCCCTGCAAGATGCTTCTAGTACATCAAAGCCACACTGCAAAGTGTGCTTACTTACTTGATTTGCAGAATGCATAAGCTCCTGCACTTCTTTATTTTCTGCACAATCTGGAAAGGTTACCACTTTTTGTTTAATAAGTTCCATAATATATTGCTGGTATTTCAGCATGTGAAACTGGCAATTCAATGCCCTGATAGCAAGAGTTGCAGAGGTGTATACCTTCCTATCCCATCTGTCCAAAGCTCTGGAATCCCTGTCCGAAGGGGTAGGATTTTTGGCTATAGTAGCCTTAATACCTTTAGGTCCCTGGGAAATGATCTCTAGGTCAGCAGTACGGTTTTTGAAAAGAAACTTGTGAGAATCAGTTACTCTGTAGTACCTGTCTGATTTTATAAGGGCAGGAGGTAAAGTGTCTGGGTTAACACTGGATTCCATGAAAACATCATGCACAACCTCCAGGACAGGGGGTATAGCTAAAGGCCTGTGCTGAGGCAACTGTAAAAATTCTCTGAGTCTCTTTTTGGACTGAGGATAGTCTTGGCATTCCCAGCGGAAATGCTCTCTTAAAGTGTGCAAGGTTTCACCAAAAGGAAAATCCTCTGGAGGGGAGGCAGAGGGAATGGATTCCTCTGCATCTGAATCCTCATAGGTGGATAAAGGCATGTCTTCATAGTCAGAAAGGTCAGAGTCATCTGACTCCTGGTCTGTAGAACCTGAAGGGAACTTGGTTCTTTGTCTCTTAGCAGGGGAAGGCTGGCTTTCCCTAATCAGCGTAATGAGGTCTTCAGCCATTCTAAGCATTTGATTTTGAGGCATGGGTGCCTGAGCATGCACTTTGGCCGTCAGTTTTCTAGGTGTAGTATGTACTCTGGGCCTAAGAAACTTGGTAGTTTTAGTTGAAAAAGAAGTCGTCAGTTTGATTCAAACATCGATGGGATGAAAAACTCCCTCAGAAGCCACTGCCTGCACAGCATCTACGGACCCATCCAAGGTAGAGACATCCGCAGGTTCCATAGTCGAAGAAGCATGTCGTGGCATACCGGACTCTGAATGGGACTCAGCAGAGGCCTGCAAATCCATAGAAACAGGCATCAGGGGCTGCAAAGGCACCTCACTGAGTACCGGCGGACTGGTGACTAGCTTAACGTAAGCGTCGTCGGCAGTTTTGAACCTATGCAGTCTATCCTTACACTTTTTTGAAAGATCGGTTGTCGGCTGGCTTACCAAAGCTATTTATGAATACGGAGATCGAGAGTGAAAGAATTTAGTGACAATGATAGCCTGACAACGAATGGTTTGGGCATTAAACAAGGCACAAAACCGACAGTGAGGGACGTCGTGGTCTGGGACTAAACAGGTGACGCAGTAAGAATGAAAATCTCTGTGAGGCATTTGCTTTCCACAGGCAAGACAATTGTTAACTTTTTCTGACATCGGTTAGAGCAAAAAAAAAAAAAGGATCCCTAACTGTATACTTAGCTTTAGAAGACTTCAGGATTTTTAATCTCAAAAATGAAAATTCAGGTAGCGGCCGACTGGCACTTGTGAACTGCTTCTGTTTTGGGCTCCCACGGCAAGAAAGACTGATGCAATGGCGTTGGCTGCCTGTTTTTATACCCCTGATGACTTGAAAGAAGAAGAAGCGACAGCATCCGACACAAAATACTAAGTCTCTGGTATTCGAGTCGACTGAGGGCTACCAGCAGGCAGATAACCCAACTGTGATCACTGCAACAGTGAAACATGAAGAACATCTTCATCCTGTCTTTGTTATGAAAACTTACATATACATAATGGAGTTGAGAAAGGCATACAATCACAAATAATGGACAAGATTCTTAAGGCCCCCAGTAAACATAGTTTTTGTCAGTGGGAGAATTTCACCTCATGTATGTGCCATTTGGTAAGAAGGACATGAGCTCCACAGTAGGGAAATATGAATAGTATTATTTGCGTCTTTAGACTAGAGTACATTCTGGAAGGGGATACATACAAAATAAGTTTTTGACCTAACCATCGATTTATGTCTGGTATCCAAACAGATGTATGTATACTATAGGGACATTAAGACTGGGGACTCCACCCATTTCAACTACCAGTACAAGGTGCTAAGCCATACACTGCTGGGTTATTTAGGGTGGCCTGGTCACTGGAGGTGTCTTGTCACACAAGCATGCTTAAGACGCAAGAATTCCAAAATCAGTGGAAGAGCAGGTGACATGAATGCTGGATTAGGCTACTGGTATTACTGCTGTTACAACGGGTTGACTAAAGGCAGTTATCAGGCACAGTATGAAAGACCTAACCAGATGAAGACTGAAGAGACAGGAGAAACAATCCAGTTGATAAGGAAATGAAAGGACCTAAATTGGCCCTAGGCATGAGTGCGTGCATGTGTGTGTGCCTTCTGTGGAAGGTTGGGCACTGGGCTGGAAACAGTAAAAACTCCATTGCAATCATGAGCGGACAGGTGATCCGCTGTGGCAACCCCTAACCGGGAAAAAGCCAAAAGAAACATTAAACAGTTATTTCCAAAGATTAGGAAGTGAAAACAGTTATCATACATGGTAGAAGACTGGGAGCTGGGGGCAAATGGTGAGCAGATGCTGGCCTCAAGGTAAACTGATGAGTAACGAGATACCCCCCTGCCACACCTCTTCCTGGTGTGGAATAAGCAGCCTACAGAGGAAAAGAGTACATAGTTAACTCCTCCCTGGTTAGATACGACCACAAACTAATCACCCTGGAAATCTATTCCCCAACACAAACACAAAAGTAACCACCATGAAAAACTTCTCCAAAGCTAACTTTGGGGTCCTAAAAACAAGAGGTGGCTAACTTCATGGCACCCATGCAAATGGAGAATAGTTGCATGACTGCTGAATCATACACCAATGCACTGTACAAACACGTACACAAATGCATGGATCATGCCATACCCAATAGAAGCAAGATGCTCTCCTCCAAAAAAAGGAAGCCAATCTGGTGGTCCCCTGTCATAAACAAACTCTACAACAGGAGGAGGAAACTGATACGGAATAAGGTGAAGTCCCAAGACTGGAAAAACTCCCTTATCAGCCTCAACAAAAAGTTGAGATCCCTCATCAAATCCTCTAAAGCTAGCTATGAAAACAGCATTTCAGCAGATACTAAAGATGACAAGGCCTTCTATAGTTATGTAAAGAATCTCCATGGCAAGATCTGGGCTACTGCACAATGGTACCGCCTATACCGAGCCAACAGATATTGTCAATATACTGGCCAACAGATTCAGTGCCAACTTTACTCCCCCCCTCCCCCAAAGGACCAATCACAATACCAGTAGATTGCCAGGCACCCAATATTACTGCTGCACAGGTTAAAACAGCACTGTCCAAGGCCAAGAATACAGCTTCTATAGGACCTGACAACATCCCTGGCTGTGCTCTACATGAACTATGGAGTGAACTGGCACCTCACCTGTGTGCCCTGTTCAATCACAGCCTCACCTCAGGCTTTGTCCCTACCGAATGGCGCACTGCTACAGTCATCCCTCTCCACAAAGGAGGAGTGACTACAGACCCTGGAAACTATCGCCCCATTAGCCTGACAAGTCTGATATGCAAAGCTATGGAACGCATCATCATGGACCTAATAAACAAAGATATAGGGAATCTCCAAACTGTGGATCCCACAAAGTTTGGTTTTATGAAGGGTAGATCATGCCTGCACAACTTGGTCAACTTCTTTGAGTCAGTCATCAGAGCTGTGGATGAAAGCAAGGTGTTTCATACAGCCTACCTTGATCTGGCCAAGGCATTTAATACCATTGCCCATTCAGGAATCATAGAAAAACTCACTACGCTAGGCATCAACCACTATATCACTAGATGGGTTGCAAACTGGCTCACAGCTAGAACCCACAGTGTGAAAGTAGCGAACTCCAAGTCAGACTGCTGACCAGTCACGAGTGGAGTCCCACAGGGTTTGGTCCTGGGTCTTCTCCTGTTTAGTATCTACTTCTCTGAAGTCCAGGCCAACACAAAGGGTCTCTGGCTGACAAAGTTCGCAGACGATTGCAAGTTGGGAGCTATTATTAACTCCCCAAGTGATGCTGACATCCTACAGAAAGGCCTCACTGAGACCAATGACTGGTGTCAGAATTTCGCGGGATTCCAGTGTGTCTGGGTCTGGCCCGGCTGGTGGTCATTGCGGCAGTAGTTCGGGTATAAGGGCATCAGCCCGGCGCCATTTGAAGGAGGGTGTAATCCTGACTGCAGATTGTCCTTGTAGCCAGCCCTCGTAAGAAAGCTGTGTGCCAATTTTACTAACTTTACCCATCTCTATGATTCCCTTTCTCTTTCAGAGGGTTTTTTTTAGAAAGAAGTAGCTGCTACAGCTTTAGGACCCTGGGAGATAGTCTCTGGTCTGCAAAAGGAGCCTTATATAAGTGGTGATGAAGTGGACCCTGTAGTACCCCTATCGGCTTCGGAGCAGGAGCCGGAGGTAAAGAATCAGGAACTGGAGGTCATGCTATGGCTAAAGGTGTATGCTGTGGCAAATGTGAAAGCTAAGTCTTTTTTTCTGAGCAGAAATCTGGGAATGCCACTGAAATTGTTCCCTCATAGCAATGGAAAATTTCCACGAGGAGAGTTCCTCAGGAGGGATGGACTCCTCAGACTCCTCCCTCAGGAGGGAGATAAGGAGCATGAAGCCTCTAAGGGGTCTGATCCATCAGAAGAGGAGGAGGAATCTCTACAGGATACAGCTCAGGGAGAAACTCTCTGAAGGAGGCTTCTGAAGGAGAGAGGGGAGGCCTCTGGATGAGAACAAAGACAGGCCTCAGAGCAGCCATCCTCAGCCCTAAGAAAGCATATGGGAGCTGGTGCTGGGCCTGTGAGTGGGGGCTTGGCAGGCTGGCTTTGGTGCTAGGCCTGGCCCTTGCTGGTGGCTTAATAGTTATGAGCTGGCGGAGGCCTAGCAGCTCCCACGTGCAGGCTGAAATATCCAGGGAATGGTGTTCGATAAATCTGTGAAACCGCGAAAGAGAAGGTTGGATTTCAGAAGCCGCTTCTACCAGGTTAGAAGAGGCCATAGGGCCGAAGAAAGAACCCGCTTGCTCGGTTTCGGCACTCGGTTTGGCTAAACTGCGTTTTAACGGCGTTTTTCGGAAACCAGCGTTGGGTCCCATGTCGGTCTTTTCTTTAGTTTTTTGGTTATCATGTGGTCGTGGGATCCGATGGCACTTAATGTAGCAAAATCGAAGACAAAAATCTGTTCGGCAAATGTCCCATTCGTCTAAGCATCCGGCGGTTAAAAGAAGCAAGCAGGTGCAACAAGAAGCTGCTACGTCGTGGTCTGGCACAATGTACAGCTGTATGCAATAGGAGTGTTTTTGGAGGTATTTGTTTCTAAGATTAAAACTATCTATAACTTTCTTGACATCTAGGAAGATTTGAGGCAGAAAAGAGGTCCCCAGGGGTACTTAGCTTACAGAGTAAGTAGTAATCTGGTGGTCTGACGGATCTCTGGGACCGACCTTCCTTGACTAAGCTTCGTGAGCCGGCCGCACAAGAAAGAAAGAAAAAAATGATGGCGCTGGGTGATGCCTTTATACCCAATAAATGCCGCAATGACGTGAAGTGACACACCAGCCAAGCCCAGACCCAGACTTTGGAATGAACTGTCGATCAAGGCTGCCTGACCACAGGACACAACCCATTTGTAAAGACTGCGGACTATGGACTTAAGCTCAATGCCAAAAAATGTGTCATCATCCCCTTTGGGAAAAACCCAGTTCCCATGAATTACATCGATGGCAGTCCACTTAACACAGAAGGTGTTATAAGAGATCTGGAAACACAGATTGACAGCAGCCTCTCTTTTGACCACCACATTGTCACTGTGGTCAGAAAGTCCTTCTATGTGGCACATCTCATTACTAAGGGTTTTGCATCCAGGAAGAAAGAGGTCATTGTCTCACTCTACTCTTCCCTCATTGGGCCACTCATCGAGTACAATGCCTCATTTGGCATGTACTTCACTAGACACCTGCAACAACTGGGGAAGCCGCAAAAGTACCTCACAAAGAGGATCTTAGGCCTTAAACACTTGTCCTGTATGGACAGACTCAAAAAAACACCAACTACTCTCTGCCTCATATCGCCTACTTAGAGGCTATCTCTGCTTGACATACATAGCCATGTCTGATCCAGCTCAGCTAGAAATGCTACATCTAATGAAATCCCAATCCCTCCACACCAAATGCTCCAGTGACTCAACCTGATTACCACAATCAACAGAATGTGCTGGAGGGACAGGTTCATAACCCAAAGACTGCCCTTGCTATGGAACAGACTTCCCACAACTGTCAAATAGAGCACCTCATGGGCCCTCTTCAAGAGAAACCTTGATGAGTGGATAGGAAATAGAAAATTCACACCGGGGATCAATCCAGTGGCTCAACTTGACAGAGGCACTGGTAACTAAGGCTGAGTGGCACAACGTCAGTATAATCCTATGGGCTAGATTTGTAAAGGCTCCAGGGCCATTAGCCTAGTACACACCTATGAACCTAAACAAGCTGAAGGAAGTATTTGTGATGTTTTCAAAACCAAAACGAAGTAGATATGCTATAGAGTTACAAGCCTATTGTATTGTAAAACTGAGGCCTTAAGGTATCAGTAGCTATGCTGGAAAGGAGGCTAAATATCCTTATTTCTAAAACTGTATTCCTCCACACCAGTGGTCACCCCCTCATTGGTTAGGTCTGACCATAAGCTAATCACCTTTGGCACCCACATCCCACCCACACCCCGCACTAAGGAAACATCTGTAAAAAAACTTCTCCAAGGCCAACTTCATGCTACTCAAGTCAAAAGTGACAAATTTCATGACACCCACGCAGACGGGAACTGAAAGTTCGACTGCCGAATCCTACACTAAAGCACTGTACGAGCACATCCACTTGTGCATGAATCGTGCCATCCCAAATAGAACCAAGATGCTCTCTTCCAAAAAAAAGGAAGCCAATCTGGTGGTCCCCTGTCATAAACAAACTATACAGCAGAAGGAAGAAACTGTTGCAGAAAAGAGGAAAATCCCAGGATCCAAAAAACTCCCTTACCAGCCTCAGTAAGAAGCTGAGATCTCATAAAATCCTCCAAAGCTAGTTACAAAAATAAAACTGCCAAAGATTCCAAAGACAACCACAAGGCATTCTATAGTTATGTCAAGAATCTAAATGGCAATGCTCAGATCTGCTCTGAGCTACAACAGAATGGCATTAAATATACTAATCCCAAGGACATTGCCAATATCCTGGCAGATCGACTCAGTGCCAACTTCACCCCCCTCGCACCCCCTAAAGGGCCCATCTCAATACTGAAAGATTGCCAAATTCTGGTAATCACGGCCACACAGGTAAAAAACGCACTCTCCAAAGCTAAGAATACAGCATCCATGGGGCCAGATGCCATCCCGGGCTTTGTACTACATGAACTATAAAATGAACTGGCACCTCACCTAAGTGTCATGTTTAATCACAGCCTCACCTCAGGCTTCGTGCCACTGAGTGATGTACAGCTACAGTTATCCCACTCCTCAAGGGGGGAATCCACCCTGGATCCTGGGAACTACTGTCCCATCAGTCTGACGAGCCTGATCTGCAAGGCCATGGAACATATTATCATGGAACTTATAAACAAAGACATCGACAACTTTCACTGGACCCCACCCAGTTTGGGTTCGTGAAGGGTCGATCGTGTCTCCTGAACCTGATTGACTTCTTCGAATCAGTTCTCCAGAGCCGTGGACAAGAGTAAGGCGGTCCACACAGCCTATCTGGACCTCACCAAGGCCTTTGACACCATCCCCCACTCTGGAATCATAGATAAACTTACTAAGCTAGGCATAAATCCCTAGTCACTCGATGGGTTGCCAACTGGCTTACTGAAAGAACCCACATTGTAAAAGTAGCCGACTCCAAATCCAGCTCCAGACAAGTGACAAGTGGAGTACATCAGGGTTCAGTCCTGGGACTGCTCTTGTTTGGCATCTACTTCTCTGAAGTACAGGCCGACACTAAGGGACTCTGGCTAACAAAGTTCGCAGATGACTGCAAACTGGGAGCCATTACTGAATCCCCAAATGATGTAGATATTCTGAAAAAGGGCCTTACAGAAACAGATGCTTGGTGCCAGAGCCATGGGCTCAAGATCAATGGCAAGAAGTGTAAAGTTATCCCCTTTGGGAAAAACCACATACCCATTAATTACCACATAGGTGGCAGTACACTAAACACTGAAAGTGTGATAAGAGACTTAGGAACACAAGTGGACAGTGGTCTCACCTTTGATAACCACATCGCCACAACAGTCAGGAAATCCTTCTATGTGGCACACCTCATCACTAAGGCCTTTTCATCCAGAAAAAAAGGAGGTCAATGTCCCACTGTACTCATCCCTCATTAGACCCATCACAGAGTATGGTATGTCCCTCACAAGACATCTGCAACAACTGGAAAGGCCACAGAAACACCTCACTGAAAGAATCACAGACCTAAAGCAAATGCCCTATGCTGACAGACAAAAAAAACTGCAGCTATACTCTGTCACATATCGTTTACTCAGAGGCAGTCTCTGCTTAACATACAAGGCCATGTCAAACCCAGAGCTGTTGGACATGCTACACTTAAAGAAATCCCAATCCATCAGAGCCACACGCTCCAGGAACCTAAACCTTGTCATCACAATGAACAAAACCTGCTGGAGGAATAGGGTCCTGACCCAGAGACTCCCCCTACTCTGGAAGACTGCCCATACATGTCAAGCAGAGTGCCTCCTTGGCCCTCTTCAAAAGGAACCTTGACAACTGGATGGGAGATAAGAAATTTACCCCAGGGATCACGTCAGTTACCTATTGTGGGAAGAAATAGCCAGGGAATTGTTATGGCTAGGCTTGTACAGGCCCAAGGGCAGATAGCCTAGTATCAACTTATGAACCTATGTTTGGTGCACTTATGTGGGCTTTGTTAAAGGGCATGACTACATCCTGCATTCAGGGAAAAGTAAAAGCAACACTGGGCCACTTTGTCAACATTTTAATACCACTATCACTGTGTGCAGACAACACATTGCTTAAGCTGATGTAATCTAAAGCAGCTGTGCTTCACTTTAGGATGGAGTTTATTCGACATCCAAATACATCTTTTATAAACTACAATAGGATAAGACTCATGTTTCATAACCTATAACCTATTAGCTAACAATAGGAGTAGATATGCAGGACAGGTATGAAAGACGAGACTTATCCCTTTATAGCTTGGATGAACAACTATGACATGTGTTAAAGCAGATTAACACTGCATGTCATGTAAACTGGAGTTAGACCTTACCAAGCTCTTTAAGGGCAAAAAAGAGCTCAGCTATTTGTTTTCAACAAAAGTTTTAATTTCTATGCTTGATTATTCTGACGTCTCACCTGAGCTTGTCTATGATGCATGGTTCTGTTTTCCTGACTGTACAGGATTCTTAGCCAGCAGCTTTGTTGCTCACAAGGGCCAGTTTTATTTATATAAATATATATATATATATATATATATATATATATATATATATATATATATATATAAAATATATATATATCGCTAAATAGATATCTATATTTATGTATCTCTCTCTCTCTATACATATATATATATATATATATATATATATATATATATATATATATATATATATATATATATATATTTAGGGCGGTGAGGTGATTTGTGGAGCAGTGAGATAGTAGTGTATGTGTGTAGTGTGCTGCATACAGTCTGTGTTGGTGTCCTGTATGTTTTTCAATATATATATATATATATATATATATATATATATAAAATATGGGTCTACTTCACTTCACCGACATGCCACAAAGCCGACACCCAAAACACTGAGACCAAAAGACCGACGACACAGATGATCGACAAGGTGAAATCCCGACAGCCGAAACACCGACATGGGCAACATGCGAGCGTGACTCGGTAAGTGTGCGATAGTGAGGGATTTAGGGTTAGGGAGCGGACAGGTAGGTATGCGATAGTGAGGGATTTAGGGTTAGGGTGCGGGAAAGGTGAGTGTGCGGTAGTGTCGGACTTAGGGTTAGGGTGCGGGTAAGGTAAGTGTGTGATAGTGACGAACTGTAGTTTTTTAGGGGCGGGTTAAGTGAGTTAGGGTTAGGGTGCAGGTAGGGTGAGTGTGCGATAGTGATGGACTTTATGTTTAAGGGTGGGTTAAGTGAGTTTGGGTTAGGGAGCAGGTAGGGTAAGTGTGCGATAGTGACGGACTTTAGGTTTAGGGGTGGGTTAAATGAGTTAGGGTTAGGGTTAAGGTGCAGGTAGGGTAAGTGTGCGGTAGTGTCGGACGTTAGGTTTTGGGTTAAGGTTAGTGCATATATAGTTGTGTGTAATGTGTAGTTTACGTTTTGTGTGTCGGTGTTTTGGGTGTCGGTGTTATGGCGTTCGGTTTTGTGAGTTGTCGGTATTGTGTGTTTTTGTTCTTTTGGTCTCGGTGTTTTGGGTGTCGGCTTTGTAGCGTGTCGGTAAAGTGAAGTAGACCCATAAAATATATATAGATAGATCTAATATATATATATATATATACATATATATGTACACATATGTATATGGGTGTACTTTGAAACATCAAAGTACACAAACGGCTAATGATCGATCCCATATCATCAAAAGTTAAACAATGAAAACATAAAAGAGAAGTTTTTTGCAGGGGGGAATCCCCCATGCACCCCCGACACTAATTAAAAATAGAAACTCTGAGATTGCTCTACAGTGGGAAAAGGGCAAATTCCCCAATCCCCACCCTGCACAAACTTGCTCAGACTTAACAGGAGAAGTGATCATATGACTTTCAATCAAGTTCTGCCAGTGTTAAACACGTTTGAAATTATGAATGTTCTATCATATGGACTACTGTCATATACATTTGTATATTTCATAAGTTGCATTAAAAGTGGAGCTTTTCTCACTAGGCCTCTGCTGAAAAAAGGTTTTATCCCAGTCGGACTTTCCTGGTAAACAAAGATAAATAAATATATAAATAATAAACATTGTATTTTATATCATAAACCAGTTACTCCCATATGGGTGAAATGAAGTACATCTCAAGCTGTCAAGTGGTATAAAGCACACATAAGGTGCCTCGTACTGAATGCCTCCCACAAATTACTGATGAACATTCCATCTTTAACATTAGCAATGGTACAATAAGATTTGATAGATTTGAAGCAGAAGCAGCCTTGGCAAAAATATCATCAGACTTCAGAAAAACACAGATCCTTACAACTATCACCAAAACACAGGCTACTGCACAAATATATATTTTCACAACCCAGTCAAACATTCATCTAGTGGATTCTGCTACAGAACATAGATCTGCATTATTAACTGAAGTACATATAAATGAGTAAAAAAATGAAAAATAAATGTTTTTCTTTTATTCCTTGTTAAGTAGGTATACCCGACAGGCACAAAGACACTTAGGTAAATAACCTGACCCGCACAACCTAAAGACACCCACCCCTCCATGCTACATTGCTTCTGCAGTAACACATACATACATATATCTAACAGATGCTCAATTACTCAGCAAAGGAAATATTTTTCATTGATCTAGTTTGCCCGGTTGTTAAAGATATCACCTTTCAGATGCAACGGTGCTTTGTTTTCCACCTTACTCCACCTGCCTCATGCCCTCTTGAATGCATGCCTGTTCAAAGCTCATTTCACATTATCTCTCAAAAGTGCATAGGCTAACAGTGACATTTCATTGGTAATGTCCTTAAAAATCACCTCTATTTTTTTATCACTCCCATTTCTCAAAATATTTTCTCCATACACTATTCCAGCTTGACAGACTATCTGAAATGGTCTACTGGAGGTCATGCCAGACCTAGTGTAATTAAAGTCTGTCATTAAAAGTTTCTATAATGGAAATTATAGCTATACTATATCTATATTTATTTAATTCGGTCTAAAGTGTCTCTTTTTTTAATTCACTTATAGCATTAGGTAGTGTTTCTTATAGAAAATATGTGAATTAAAAATATGTATTAGTCTTTAAACCTCTATAAACTCCCTGCTTATAAACTGAAGACACTGCAAAAAGGTATGGCAATTTAGAAATCATAACAATATGCATTAGATATGAACCTCCCCTTTTACCTTTACAGTTAATTCATATAAATTGTACAGAAATAGCCCTGCCATAAATATATATATATATATATATATATATATATATATATATATATATATATATATATATATATACATACATATATATACATACATACATACACACACACACACACACACACATATATATATATATATATATATATATATATATATATATATGGGATTGAAGTTTTCAGGAATTTAGTTACATAGTCAATCAGTCACACATTATCCCTTTAACAGATCACTGACTTGGCATGGTATGGTTATTCAAAGTTGGCCTATATAACCCAGTCATCTTAGGCTGTGCAGGTCACCAAAGCACATGGACATGCTGCTCATGCCCATAACAACACATAAAGAGAGCTTTGCATTTTATTGCACTCTTCTTGACTTCTTCTCAGTTTGAAACTCATCTGTGCACATGTAATCCATTAGTGCAAATATGGGCACTTAACTGTGGGACATCTACATACCTTCTGTGTTTCCTAGTGGTACATCAGAAGTCCTGACACCGTATGAAAGCCTTGTAGGGTATTCTCCAACTGTTTTATTGTGGACTCCACAAGCTGTTGCCACGCTCATTTACACTGTCAGTTATCTGAAGATAGCCTAAATAGAAATCCTGAATGTTTTTTTTTCCCCTCATATATCACCTTGTCTACAGGAATGTGTACTTATGCATACCTCAGAAAAGTTACTACAAATATTCAAAGTTCTAAAGATTATACCACAAACCTAGACTCAGTTAATTAATGTGTAAGGTGGTAAAGCAAGTCATTAAATTTGACATCATAATACAAAATGAAAGCTGTTATATAACTTATATGACTCCAAGAATGTGTGTTACTGATTACTCTCCATAAATGACTGATAAATAAGCCTTTGGTCTCCAACAATGGCTTAGTGAGATGTGATGCTGTGGCCTCAGCAAGGTAACATTAATAAAAAAATATGCCTAATACAAAGTTCCACAGAGCACATACTTGTTAGCTTTAGCTGTCAGTGGTGCACTTACAAAGATATGTGTCCAAATGTAATATAAATTGTTAATGCTACTCAACCTAAAGGCAGAGACTCCTCTTGGTGACTTACTTAAAATATTTATTTATTTGTCTGACAAACAACTAATTACAGGTGCATCTTCTCAAGAGAGAGTTGTCTGATGAATGACCTCAACAAACACAATGTATGCATGTGGAGACTAAAGACATTCAAACCAGTATCATATAATGAAATTGACATCAGAGCCTTACCCATATACCCACGGTGGTGGTGCTGCGGTAGCGTTGTCGCCTCATAGTAAAACGCTGTCCAGTTCAATTCTCAGCTAGTGTGTCTTCTACATGGAGACATGCATGAATGGGCGTACCTTCGTTGAAGGTTGTGCATCAAGGCTGGTAACTCGGCACGTAAAAATCAACTACCAATCATTAGCGGACCGGAGTATTGCTGTGGCGACCCCTAACCGGGAAAACTGAAAGACACAACAACAACATAGCCTTACCCATATCTTCTCTAAACCTTCAGGTACAAACGTAATAACCTGCCACAGCATCAGAGGTACTATACTAAGTAAAAACGAGCTAGCTGCCTTACAAAAAATCTGTGCATGTTGATACTCTCAGGATCATAACTGTTCTTGTCATAGTGAATGGAACCACAAATACAGGTAACGGGAATGTATACCAAGTCCGGGTCTGTATCACTTTACTGAATTGCTATTCAGCGAATAACAATTAATTGAACCTCTGTTTATCGAATTGTAGTTCAGCGAATGACAAAATCTTTCCCAGGGTAATGAAGCCCTTCGCCAAAGGCACACCAGAACAGAAACTGCACAAAATCAAACCTACTGAAGTGGGGGCTTCACACCCAACACCACCCAATATGGGGGGGCTGTAGCCCCCACACTTCCATAACTATATATACCAACTCTGAGATTGTACAGTTATCTCCACAGCAGATACCTTTAATGACTTAAATACTAGGACACAACTCCTTCTTAGCTACTGAAAAGTGGCTCACCAACAACCAGCTAATACGAAACCCCAAAAAAGACTATACTCCTGCTTTTCATACCCAAATCTATGAATCATCTTAAATCCTCCTTTTCAATCTCATCTAACAATAACATACCTATTACGGTGGAATCACAAACCAAGATACTAGGGATCATTATTGATAACCATTCGACCAGCACATTCTTGCCAACCCACCAAAAGCTGGGGCACCTGAACAGGAACAAAAAATTCCTATCTAATAATGCTAAAATTGTCCTATCCCATGCCTACCTTCTCTCCAGTCTACCCTGCTGCTCACATATTCTTACCAACCTTCAAACCACTCTCCTAACAAACCTAGAATCTACATACAACAAAGTTGCTAAATTCACCGCAGACCACTCCTACCAGTCATATCACTGTTTAGCTCTAAAAAAGCTAAACTGGCTAGAGGTTTCTCACCAACTGCTTCTGAACCAGCTTCAAACAGTACACTCCATCTTGTATCTGCCCTTTTTCTGTCCCCGCATCTCTAATCTGGTCTCCCCTTATGTACCACTAAGGACACTCTGTAGCTCTGAAGGAAACTTTCTTTCAATCTACAACCAAAACCAAAATAGGACAAAACCTTTACAGCTACTCCCTAGCCCAATCATGGAGAAATTTCCACTTCATATCCATAACATTAATCACTGACATCAATTCAAAATCGCTACTAAAACCCTTTTGAACAATACATAGATCTGTCAAGGTAACCACCCACCTTGAAAGACCTACCCCTACTTTCCTGTTCTCACTCTCACCTTAGCCCCCTTCTCTTTCTCCAATCCCTACTTCTTCAAAGACACATTCCCTTAGGCTTATCTAAATCAGGCTTTACACTACACCTGGACAACTGCTACTTATCTTATCAGTGTTTGATCTTCAGAATTATTAATATAATCTATGTACTTACCACCTAACATGGTTGCATGGACTGCAAGATGCTGTTGTTAGAAAAAGTAGTTATGTACTCACCATAACGTTCCGTGTTTGCAGTCCATCTCACCCTTCATTCTTACATATGAGTTCAGAGCTGATCCTCGGCTCCGACTCAGCCGATTACAAAGCTCGAAGTCTCTCAGTTGGCTAGTGGCAAGGTAGGTGTCCCATAGTGCACTAGTAAGAATCCCCAGATCTTGTTTGCTGCTGTCTATAAAAGTGATAGAAAAAATTTTTTCCACAAGGAATAACAAAGATAAAGGTCTCCACCCTACAGAAGAGAAATACTATCTTGTCTCCAGATCCTCCAAGGATACATAGATGGGGGAAGGTGGGTGGGTTTGTAAGAATGAAGGGTGAGATGGACTACAATCATGGAACGTTATGGTGAGTACATAACTTCTTTATGTTCTGTAGTCCTATTTTGCCTTCATTCTTACATATGAGACATCATCCCTAGCACCTTTTTCTCAGGTGGCTCACGGGAATATACTCCTAAGAACTTTGGAACCAAAGGAGGCTCTACCCCTTGATGCCAAATCCAATTCATAATGAGTAATAAAGGTATGAGGGGTAGCCCAAGTTGCAGCTGCACAAATAGTGTCGATTGGGATTCTGGCTTGAAAGGTAGCAGATGTGGATAGCGATCTGGTAGAATAAGCCTTCATTTTAAATGGGAGTTCCTTGCCACTGGAAGAGTAAATAAACGAGATACAGTTTGAAATTCAATTTGACAGAGTTATCTTAAAGGCTGGCATACCTTTCCTTGTCTCAGAAAAAGATATAAACAATTGATCTAATTTTCTAAGTTCCTTGGTTCTATGTAGATAGAACTGTCTGTGAACATCAAGTTGATGAAATTTATATTCTGCACTGTATAAATGATTAGGAAAAAATACTGGCAAGTTCGATAGTTTGATTCAAATTAGAGTGAGAGCAAACCTTGGGGATGAAGGAGGGATTTGTACGAAGGAAAACTCTGTTGCTATGAAAAATCAAGTAAGGAGGTTTGACTGACAGTGCTTGTAACACTGACACTCTTCTGGCAGATGTAACATCTACTAGAAAAATGGTCTTCCAAGAAAGAAACTTCAGCTCACAAGAATGTGTGGGTTTAAAAGACGAGGAAATAAGTTTGGACAGTACGAAATTTAGATCCCATGGAGATACAGGTTCCTGAAAGGGAGGTCTTAGCAAGGTAGTGCTTTTAAGGAAAGTTTTACACAATCTGTGAGCCATAAGATTAGGCTCATGTTTGCCCAAATGAAAACTGGAGATCGCTACCAGTTGAACTTTGATTGCTGCAGTAGCTGATCCCTGATGAAAAAGTTCAGTTAGGAATTTTAACACCAAGGGAACTATGTTTTTCTCTTTTGCCCAGATAAAAAATCTTTTCCATTTGCTAGCATATAATTTTCTCGTGGAAGGCTTATGGGAACACGTGAGGATATGGGTAACGCAGGTGAAAAATCATGAAGCCTGACTAGGGATGGAAGTGAAGCAGCCATGCTGTCAAGTTGAGGGTGTGAAGGCAGTGGTGGAGGGTGCCTGACATGTGTGTCAAGAGATCTCTGGAACTGGGTCCAGAGTCCATGGATCATCTAGAAGATGAGGCCCTAGAAAGGGGAACCAAATCTGACAAGGCCAGTAAGGAGTGATAAGAATCATTCTGCTTCCCAAGGTCTTTGCTTTCTGGATCACCTTCGATATCAGCGGAAAGGGGGGGAGATGCATAAAGAAGTCCCAGAGGCCAATTGTGAACAAGTGCGTCTCTCGGTGTCTCCCCGGAGGGAGGATAAGGGAGAAGTAGCTGCTGCATTTGGTGCTTATTGGACTGGCAAACAGATCGCAGCAAGGCTGTCCCCATTTGTGGAAAATCTGTTCTGCAACTTTCTGATTCAGAGACCACTCGTGAGGCATCAAGATTGCCCTGCTGAGCTTGTCGGCTATCACACTGGTTGTCTCCAGGATATGCATTGCTACTAGAAAGCATTGGGAAGATATCGCCCACTGCCAAACACGAAGAGCCTCTCAACATAGGGGGTAGGATCTGGTTCCTCCTTGTTTGTTTACCATACCACTGACATATTGTCTGATTGGATTACTAAGTGCTTGCAACGCTAGTAGCACTGCTCTCATCTCTAGGACATTGATATGCAAGTGAGCCACATGATCTTGCCATGTGCCTTGGACAGTCCTGCCTAGATAATGCCCCCCCACCACTCTTGGAGGCATCCGTTGTCCCAGTAACAATGGGTTGGCGAGGAAGGGAAGGTGTTCCTGTTGATTGATCGGGCTGAATCCACCAATGATGGTCCTTTCTGCAAGATTCTGTTATCAGAATAGGATGAGACAGAGGCAGTTGTTGAAGAGACCACTACGAAAGAGTAGCCATTGGTGTATTCGCATATGTAGTCTGGCTAGTGGAACTAGAGTTATGGTAGAAGCCATGGTCCCTAAAAGTTTCAGCACTGTCTTGGCTTTGACTCTTTGTTAAGGAAGTAGACTGTATATCTGTTGTCTGAGATTTTGTATTCTGTCTGCAGGAAGATGAGCCATCATAGCGACTGAGGCTATTTCTGTACCTATAAAAGTCCCATATTGAGAAGGCGACAAGGCAGACTTTTCCCAATTTGTCGTAATCCCTAACTTAGTGTGCAGAGCTGGATGGTTGAATCCCTGGGCTTGTAGAAGTAGTTGCCTGGTGGTGGCGGTCAGGAGCCAGTCATCCAGGTATGGAAACACTTGGAATCCAAGAAGTCTGAAGTGAGCTGTCACTACCATTATGCATTTGGTGAACACCCTGGAGGATGTAGTGAGACCAAAGGGCAGAACACGAAATTGGTAATGACTGGTTCCCAGCAGGAAGCGTAAATGACTCCTTTATGCTCTGTCCATTTTTATGTGGTGGTACGCATCTTGGAGGTCTATGGACCACATCCAATTGTCTTTCCCTAACAGAGGGAGAATAGACTGCAGTGTTACCATTCGGAACTTGGACTTCTTCACTGATTCATTTAATTTGCTGAGGTCCAAAATGGGCCTCCAGTCCCTTGTTCATTTTGGCACTAAAAAGAATCTGGAGTTCTGAATCCTATCTGGTTTGTGGGGAAGGTTTGGATGACTCTCTTTGTAAGCAATTTTTGAACTTCTCTGGTTGCTTGCTCCCTGTGATTGGGTGGAACAGCTGGGATCTTCTTGGTGGTATGGGGTAGGAGAAAGAAGGGTATGGAGTATCCTCTGGTGATTATTATTTGTACCCACTTGTCTTGGAGTTCAGGATAGGGATGGGGATGATGTAAAGGGAGCGGGCCCCACCTTGGTTTTACCCCCCCCTGCCTCTAGGGCAATGTCTACCATTAGCTCCTCCTCCTCTGCATCTGAAGGAGGAATCCTGGTGACTGTATTTTTTACCTTTGGTCCAAACAAAGAGGAACTGTCAAAGGGGGCTTTGGTAAAAGTAGATTTGAAGGGCTCCGCAAAGTTACATAAATGCATCCTGGAGTGTCTAGTAAAGGAAACTCCTGAACCCACTGCCCTACTCACTCCATCTGCTACATAGGATATCAGCCTCATGGAGGAGTTAACAATGGAGTTTAAGGTGGACAAGTGAGCAGTAACTTTCTCATGGACTCCTTCAGTAGATGTACCTTGGAGAGTATCTCCTTGCTCCTTTAGATCTCCCTGAAGCCTAGTAAAATGAGTGAGGTAGTTCAGCGATCTGAGTGTAAATGCTGCTGATGAGAAGATACGCTTCCCATATCTATCCATCGTTCGAGACTCTTTGCTCGGTGGATGGACAGATGTAGAAGTCTCCACTAGCTCCTTCTTTGTGGCTGCCGCTACCACCATGGCATCTACAGGTACACCTTTGGGCAAGAACTCTTTCTCTTTGGGGGCAGAGGGAAATTTGTTGGGCCTTCTGGAGACTGGTTCCATGGCATCAGGAGTTTTCCACACCTTTCGACTACCTAGGTCCAGGAGCTCATCGAAAGGTGGAGACACCCAAGAGGCTGAAGGCTGAGACCTGAAAGCCTTCAGGTACACTGACTCCTCATCAGAAGGGGTGACAGTGGGCCAGCCGCCTCTCTGTTTAAGGATCTCTAAGATGTCTACAAAGGAGATATCATCAGGGGACGACCTAGGGGACCCTTCTGACTCCTCGAGGTCAGTGTCCAAGGGGATGGACTCATCCGGGGAGTCTACATGCTTCATCTTGCAAGTTCTCTTCCGAGGGGGCTCCTCAGAAGGGTATTCTGGGGATGTCTCGGAAGACTGGGGGCCACCCAATGGTGGCTCCTGAGGCTGCAGGTCTCTGCTGCCAAGAGAGAGAGAGTGCTGAGATAGAGGTTGGTGCTTGAGGGGGAAGAGCATCGGTACCCTTGTGCGGAGCTGAAGACCTGGACAGCATGCTCTTCATCATCTCAAATGCAGATCTCTCTGGCTCCAAGGACAGTCCAGTTCCGAGGAAATGGAAATAGTCCTCAACTCCAAAGTGAATGGCTCCGAGATGGATGTAGGATCTGAGCTCAACCTAGTCGACGCACCACGAGGCAGGGTCGGAACCGAAGAAGTTCCGGTCCAAGTGTCCCTGTCGGGGCTGACTGGTGAGCTTCGGCTCCTAGAGATCAAGGATGATGCTGAAGGTGTCAGAGCAGACACAAGAGGTGCGGGAATTGAGGGTTCCACAACAAGTGGCACCGAAGGCTCTGGCTCAGCAACTGGGAGAATGGTCTTAGATGGCTCCGGAACTGACTGGGTCAGAGCCAGCAACAATTTTGGTAATGCCAACAACTTCAAGAGTCTAAGCACTACTCTCTCTATATCCTCTTCAGAAAGGCTCTTGGAGGATCTGGATGATAAGGTAGGTGACCTAGATCTCTGCAATATAGGAGATCACAAGGTTGGGGAGACTGGCAATGACTCTCTGGACCAGCTCTGAGGTAAATTCTCAGTAGTTGGCTCCAAAAAGCTTGGGACCAACACTGGAGTGTCAATATCAATAACCTTGACTGGCTCCGAGGGCAGTGGGGCTGAAGAGATAGAAGGCTTGTCCAATATCAATACTTTTTGAGGAGGTCCAGACAAAATAGTCAGTGCCGAGAATGTCTCTTGACCGACTTGACCTTCTCTTTCTTTGAAGAAGGAGACTTGGAGTGTGAGGATGAAGAGCTGGGCTAAATCCTCCTCAAAGGAAGGCTTAAGGAGACCGTTCAGGATTAGTTTTATTTTTCCTTTCTTAGAGGACTCGAGAGCTGAAGGAGTGACAGAAAGAGCATGTTTCGCGAAGATGAATGGCTCCAAGGCGGTAAACACAGTTACTATGCCCATCAGTTACTGACATTTTTTGGGAGCATTGAAGACACTTTTTAAAACCCGAAGGTTTATGATCCTTTGACTCCTTAGACATGTTTCACACAACAGGACACTAAAGAAAAGGAAGGAGAGGACAAGGTCCTCATCACTAAGGGCTTTTCATCCAGAAAAAAAGGAGGTCATTGTCCCACTGTACTCATCCCTCATTATACCCATTATAGAATACCTCTGAAAAAGCAGCAAACTCCAACTCCACAAACATGAAAACAAAGCAAAGCAACAGAAGCAATGAATAATCCTTTATTTCTCCAACGGTAAGTGCTTTCGTCTCAACACCTTTACAACGAGACTTCTTCAGACAACACTTTCTTATAAATAACAAACTTATATACTATCAGCAGCTAGTCACATGATCACATTCATCACATAATACATTCATTACTAACCAATGCTAATTAAAACATGTAAAAACAAACATATTCTATAAATAAAGCCTTGCAGTTTGAATACTATATATACTAATGTTTGAAACCTCTTCTTTTTAAATACATTACAAATTCTTCCTTATTATTAAGACCAGGAGGGAAACAGGCATTTAATTTAACTTGCCAAAAATACTCTAACCAGCCTAACTCTTCCTCTATGTTCATACAGAACACTGTATCATTTCATTTTTCTAATACTAAAAATTTAAAATTAACTTTACAATTTTTAGTTTTGTAATGCTTACTCATAGCATTTTTATCATCCTCAACTTGAATGGCATATTTGTGTTCATATATACGACAATATAATTCTCTTGTAGTTCTACCTACATAGAATGCATCACATTCCAAACATATAATTAAATAAACTACATTCTTAACTTTGCAGTTGAATAAACCAGGAATTTTGACAATATTCCTTCCCACTACATACTGATTGCTATCAACATACAAATATTTACACATATCTTAATAATAGGGAAGAATTTGTAATGTATTTAAAACATGCTCCAGGGATCTAAACCTTGTCATCATAATAAACAAAACATGCTGGAGGGATAGGTTCCTGACCCAGAGACTCCCCAGACTCTGGAATAGACTGCCCATACATGTCAAGCAGAGCACCTCTTTGGCCCTCTTCAAAAGAAACCTTGATGATTGGATGGGAGAAATGAAATTCACCCTAGGGATCACGTCAGTCACCCTGCTAGACAGGGGTTCAGGGAAGTAAATAGTGTGGGAAGAAATAGCCAGGGAATTGTTATGGCTAGGCTTGTATAGAAGGCCCTAGGGACGATAGCCTAGTACCAACCTATGAACTTAAATGGGCCCAGCCCTGCTAAAGATAAACACACAAGACGAGCAAAAAACAGAGGACTAGGTCCTCTAACTTAAATAGGCCTAGCCCTGTGAAACAACACCAGAAAACAAGCTTGATAGAGGACTAGTTCCTCTAACTTAAATGGACCTAGCTGTAAAAACAGGAAAGAAGCTAAGTCAGAAGAAAGGCTACCACAAAATGTAAATTTAAACAACAGGCTAATTGCTAGGTAATCAGAATAGTAAACAACACAGCACACAATAAAACTAATCTGGTGAAATACAATACTAGAAGAAACAGTCCTAACACAAACACGGACCTGCGCTAATAGAAAAACTATCTCAACAAACTAGCACACGGAAAGGGATACCACTTGGAGAACAAAACGGACCTAGAAATGGCCAACAAGTTCTCACAATAACTTCAGAAAAATAGCAAAACACACTACTATTTACTACCTATAATAACTATGACCTAAACTATGTAAACTAAGCTATACTATATCCAAAAATATCAATAAGAATAATAGTAATGAAAATATCCAACTTAGCCACGGCCAAGAAAGAAGCACTTCTGAACTCGTAGACATGGCAAACGAGATCTGGGGATTCTTACTAGTGCACTATGGGATACCTACCTTGCCACGAGCCATCTGAGAGAATTCGAGCTTTGTAATTGGCCGAGTCGGAGCCAAGGATCGGCTCCGAACCCATATGTAAGAATGAAGGCAAGATAGGAGAGAACATCATAATTTCTCACTGTTGATTCAATTGTTACCCATTATTACCTTTTAACATTTCTTGTATTGATATTTGTAGTTAGTATTATTATTATTGTACAGGCCATACTCAACTGTGGAGCTTTTCTACACACACCTCTGCTGAAAAAGGGCTTTCACTCAGTGAGAGTAACTCGGTCAACAAATGTTAAATAAAAATAAATAAATAGAATTGCTATTCACTGAATAGCCATTTGATGAAGTGCTACAGAGCCACTAAGACCATAGTTGTGCTGTCTTGGAGTATTTCCCCTACAGAAAGGTGTAGTGATGTAGTGATCCTAAATGGGTAGCAACTAGCAAGAGTGCAGAAGAACCAGCAACACACTCTGAGTAGAAATGCTTCAAAGGTTTTACAGTAAGTACTGATATTTGTGCATTTCTGATGAAGTTTTTTTTCACTTGTTTGCGCACAAACAGACATCTCAAGATATGTTCCCATAACAAAGTGGCTATTAAGTGGTGTGTGTGTACATATGTAAAATACTTCCTCCAAAAACAATTACATATACTACACTAAGTTTGAAACATTAGGCATAAGAACTATTTTGCATCAAAAATATATAAAAAATATGCAGCAATTTAAAACAGAACAATTAAAGAAATAGCCCAGTCTCTAACAGCAGTAATGTTCTCCTCAACATGTATTATTGTGTAAATAATGGCCTTCCAAGAGTGTAGAGGACACCCCTGGGCATGAGTTATTACACAATAACACACACCCTGATGGTCATTATTGCTTTCATATGAGATAACCAGGGAACTAGGACTGGTGGATATTTAGATCACATATATTATAAGAAACTGCAGTGCTCTTTCTTCTAAGAGGCAGGGCATAGCAGCCAGAATAGTTATGCAGCAGGCAAAAAAGAGAGATGATCTAGATGTAACTGTGATTTAAATATACACAGAGTGCTGTTGTGGATTGCTTTTACGTTACATGTGAGGTAAAGGGAATCACCATCCTTTCGTGGCATTTACTGTGACTGAGGTAAAAGGAAGTATCATGGTGGATCATTTCTTCATTACCTGTTAAGTAAAACAAGAAAGTAAGACAATTACATCCACCCCTGCTGGCCTGTTAGATGGCAAATAAACGGGATAAAAATATATGGAAATAACCAAATGAAGATTATAATGATGAAAAAAGAAAGATAACAGGAGCCAACAACTTTCCGGGATGACCTGAAGAAGGCATAATAAGCCATTTCAAACTCCAAATTAGATCACACAAAATTGAGTGGTAAATCCGTACTGGATAGCTTCATATCATAATTGGCCAATGGATGTAGGACTGAGGCAGGCAGGCAGGCAAATAAAGTCAAGTGAAAGAAAGAAAGAAAGAAAGAAAGAAAGAAAGAAAGAAAGAAAGAAAGAGAAGGAAGGAAAAGAAAGAATGTGAAATACTGTAGTAACTAACAGTGGTTCTAGTCACAGTGAATAAGATGCTCCTAGAAAAGGAAGCTTAAAGCAAACAGGGTTGCTAGCAATGTATTGGCTAAGCATTAAATAACATGGTGATTTTAAAAAATCACATTTAATGTAATGGAGACAGTTCAGCCAGACATCAGCGTTCATAGGTTCTGAGGAAGATTTCGGACCCAAAGGCCTTCTAAAAACAATGCTATCATAAGATATGGTACAAATTTAACCTCCTCTACCCAATTACTAATTTTTTTTAAATAATTTTCTAATGTTTTAGACTATCAAATTGCAATCAAGACATTATTCCACAAGGCAGACATCTGATTTGATACAAAGGAATATTTTAACTTTGCTTTGCATAAGTGTGTTTGAAATTTCGTACTATTATGTCTTAATGCCTTATTTTTTAAACCTCCATATTAAGTAAAATTTGCAGTATATCATCATAAAAAGTTCTTCTAAGATAAAATTAATTGTTCTCTTAAATACCTATTGTGACGATCCACCACTGCCAACCAGTAATCAATCCTCACCACTGGCAACAATGGGGGACATTCACTGGGAGGATAACAGATACACACAATATTTCCATATGCAGCTCTCTGCATCAAGTGCAATTTCCCTTAAGAGCACAAAGAGACCACAGTCAGTCCTGGGCTGGTTTCTCCCTCTTCTTCCAGATCCCCAGTAAGACTCCCCACTGGCACAGCTATGCAGTCGAGATCTCAGTTGAGTGGCCAAGCCAAGACCTCCAGCACCCTCTCTGTCTAACCAGTGCTTTGTGTCCCTGCAAAAGTAGCTGACACACAGACTCTTTGAGGTTTGATTTACATACACACACACACTCTGGGGAAAGACTGGCACAGGTTTACTAGCTTCACCCTCTTCTGCCCAGACTATAAGGTAGTTACCACTGCCACCAGTCACTCCCTATCACCTACTTTAGGCCCTTAACAAAGGGTGTCCAATTTTACTCTGTAATATTAATACTAATACAAATGGTAGTTTGACCAAGAGCAAGGCTCTTAGGAGTGTCACCAAATAAATATGCAAGTACTCTCAAAACTTAACTATCTCTGTACTGATAAGTCACAATGAAAGGTTTAAATATATTTAATAAATAAATAATACAAATTAAATATATATTCACAGTGACATCAGAGTTCAAAACCACATGAAATATTTAAAATAACATTGTAGTACAGGCTCACACAAATAAAGGAAAACATCTAAACTAAGCTTCGCTATATTTCTGACTGTATTTAAGAGAATTATACTGTTCCCTAGAACCTTACTTGCTATAGAGCAAGGCAGATGTGGTGAATGGTTCTTGTTGTTGTTGTCATATCTAAGACAGAATGCAGAATGCCCTGTCTCACTAAGAGACTTCTCAAAATAATATCTACAACATTACTGCTGGGATAGCTTGCAGAATAACATCATTTCTGGTCATCTGACTTCTAGTTCCCAGGCAAAACTCCCATTGCTGAAGCTGGCAGTATTTAGCATCGACCTGTAAAAATACTCATATGAGGACTTTCAATCAGATCTTTGGCATATGCTGGAAGTCATAAAACAATTGCATTCCTTCATGCTTTCAGTGTAGCAATTATTTCACCCCAAAGACAATGCAGAAAGCTTCCTAGTATAGAGTTTGTGTGTCTTAACTGTATTGAAACCTGAAATATAGCCTCTTTGTGGCTTAGCCTATAAAGTAATTTAATTTCAAATATTTTTCTAAGTTTGCTGGACTGATGTTATCCCTCTAGTTTCCTCTGTTAACATACACATTTAAATAATAACAATACTGCATGTACATTTCTGTTCTCTTCCAGTAGGGCACACTGTGGATACATTTTAAACAAAGCACTTTACAAATAACATTTTAACACAAACATCTATACAGAGCAGTTTAATATACACATGACATACAGTTCTAACATATTTGTAACACAAGCATATTGTATAAATTAGTTTGATATTCACAAATAACATATAATTATTTACAAAATTATGGCTAGCTGTGCTGGCAGCACCTCCTTTCATCACACCTATAACCTATAGAATAACAATTTCAGTACTCATATCTGCTTGTCTGATCATATTCCTTCACAGCAGTATTTTTTAGTGAATCTTTGTTGAATACCCTCCAAAACTTTCATCTGACCCTTAGTGTAAATCTAAACCATATGACAGGTCAGATGTAAGTATTACATACTGTAATCAAACAACCCATATCTCTAATACCTAAGAATCTTTAAGCAATAAACCTTTACAGTCAATGTCTTGATACTAACCAGATTAATATGAGCATTAAGTGAGTAATCTCAGGATATTAAAATATCAAGATCAGTATATTGCTGAACTTCAGTAAAACTAAAGTACATAATATTGCACTTGTCTAAACTAAATTTTAGTCCTAAATTAGATGGCCAGTTACCTAATAATTTCATATAAAAGTTCACATCATCATAATCTATATTTTGCATAATAAACCCAAACTTGCAATCTTCTGCATACGTATTTATAGGTCCAAAATTTCTTATGTCTTGGCATTACAGAAAATGCTGTATTAAATAAAACAGGCCCTAAAACAGATCCCTGAGGTACTTCGGATGGGACTGGTGCATAGCTAAACAGTATACTTTAGATAGCATACTTTAGAATTTCACACACAATTGGCTGTTACTTAGCTATTCCATTAATCATTTAATAATATAACAGTTAATGTTTAATATTTGTAAACTGTTGTAAATTACTGAAAATAGCAAGCTATCAAAAACTTTACTTAATCCATGTATATATCAGGAAGTAAACCTGAATCCAGAGCAACTATAATCTGATCTTCCTTTGACAAATCCATACTCTTTAATATTGATAAATGTATCACTAAGGTTAGATTTATTCATTAACTCAAATGCACACCTTTCAAAGCATTTGCCAAAACAAACGTCAAACTAATAGGTCTATAATTTTAACTTCTTATAACTCGGGGTAATGTGAGAGTTTCCATGATATAAGCAGAGTCCCACTGGCTAAAAGTCTATTAAACTATACAAAACTGGCACAATGGCTGCCTTCAAATTGACTATTAGAGTACCTGGGATCATGTCTGGACCCATTAATGTGGTCTTCTTAATCTTATCTAATGCAATAATAATCATATCGGTAGTAAACTGAGGGTAAAGAGTCTTCAACTGATGTTAAAAATGTGAAAACATTTACATGATTATTACAATTATTAACAAAGGATATTAAACACGTTTCAAATAGCCTACTATTTGTTTTAATTTTTGGAGTTATTGTATCTTTGTTAAATGAATTAACATAATTATAGAAAACGTTTCACATGGAGAATGCTTTAACAATCAAAGTTCAAGTTTTCTTTAGCCTTTCTAATTTTAAATTTTAAGTCCAGGAAGTCATCAAAGGAAAGAAGGAGTGCAGGAAGAAGTGGGGCAGAGAAGAGGCTGACCAGGCTAGAAAGAACTACTGCTTGACTAACAAAGAAGCTAAGAAAGACGTTGCAATAGCAAAGAATAGGGCATCGGAGGCACTCTACCAACTTCTGTAAAGTGACTAAGTAAGTGGCACAAAGAAACTATATCAGATTGCAAGGCAAAGACAGAAAGATAAAGAAGATAGTCAAGACACCCTTCATAAGGGATGCCAGCAACCTGCTCATGAGTCCACAGGATATCACAGGCACATGGAAGGAGTATTTCCAGCAGCTTCTGAATGATGAAAACCCCACAGAAGCTGTACTGCCTCAGAAACGGTCTACAATGAGAGAAGAGGAGCCCACCCTAGAAGAAGGAAGAATGTCACTACGGAAAATGAAGTCAGGGAAACCAGCAGGCTCAGATGAGGTCAAAGCAGATATGATAAAGATGCTGGGTGAAATAGGGGAGAAATGGCTCCTGTGGGTATTAATAGCAGTGTAGAGAGAAAGGCATATCCCAGATGACTGGAAAATAAGCATACTTGTGCCAGTGTACAAGAACAAAGGGGACATCCACAACTGTGGGCAGTACAGAGGCACCAAACTCCTATCACACTGCAAGAAAGTTCTGGACAGCGTGACTGATAAATGGATACTCAGAGTAGTAGAAAGTAAGATGGAAAATGAGCAGTTCGGATTCAGATCAGGATGCAGCACAATAGACCTGATATTTGCAGGGAGACAGAAACTTGAGAAGAAGCTAGAGATCAGGAGACAGTCCAACTGGACATTATTAGACTTGGACAAAGCATATAACAAGGTCTCAAGAAAATTGATCTGGGCAGTACTGCTATGGTTTGAAGTCCCAGAAACATTGGCAGAATTAGTGCAGGCTGTGTACAAGGACCCAATCACTCAAGTACGAACAATGCTCAGTCTCACAGAGGGGTTCCCAGTGTGAGTGGGTGTGGACCAGGGTTCAGCTCTGAACCTGCTGCTGTTCATACTGGTAAGGACTACATTAGCAAAGAGGTCAGAGGGGACAGATCAACAAAGTTGCTGTATGCAGACGGTGTGGCATTACAGGCTGACTCTGAGCTAGAACTTCAGCAAAGGATAGGAGAATGGAATGCAAAACTGAAGGCACATGGGATGAAACTAAGCATAGATAAGACGGTGGTAATGGCAGCAAATTTGGGAAATCAGAAAAGCTAAACAGGAAGAAGGTAAGAGGAAGTGAGGATATCCAGCAAAGAGGTGGATGGATTGTGTGAAAGAAGATCTGAGACAGTAAGGCATGAGTGTTGAAGAAGGCAGGAGTGTAGCACTGAATCAAGAGAGTTGCCAATAGTTAACACGATACCACAACCCCATGTAGAAAACATGGGAAAAGGGGGCTGATGATGATGAGGGAGCCCATTTTGTGTCTCTTAACCTTTCTGTCAATGAACTGTAGTTAATGTGACTCAAATTATATTTTTTTACAACTTGGATATACTTTACTATGTGAAGACAACTGAAGAGTAAATGTTATGAAACAATGATCTGAACATCCAGGAGGAGGCCCTATCTTTATATCACCCACACTTTCAGGAATAAAAGTTAAGATTAAATCAGATCAAATTAGCATAGGTTATTATTTGAACAAATTCTCTTTCAAAAATGGTATTTACTGAGTAATAATTCCAAGAATTACCTGAATAGTTAAATCTTCAAAAATGTTATATTCTTAACTTTTAATTGATTTTCTAATTCATGTAAAAAGTTCTAATAGGTAAACTATCCATGGAAGGGGTTTGATAGCATAATGTTAGGTGAATTAATGTGATACTACTAGCATCTTTTAATTGTACTACAATAGTTATTATATTACTTATTTTCTGGATCAGTTCAGATGAAATTGAGTTATGTATCCACAAAGTAACTGCACTGCCCCTGGAGTTTTATCTCAGGCATTCCAACTTAACAAAAGAGATAAGGTTATAATCAACTGAATTCCATGATTCAACAACTTCTATAAGTTTATATTGCTCTTGAGTTATTAATCCAACTAATTAATCAAACATATTTCCTGTACTTTGTGTACTGCAAACATAACAGTTTATAACGCTAAAAGTTCTAGTAATACTAGCCTTTCCTGATGGATAGGGTCTGATCATAAAAAATGATGTATATGTTCAGACATTTTCCCCGCAACATAGACTACCCTATATGGTTTGAGATGAAAGTTGTCAGTTGAAAATAGCCTGTTATCCAAAACACAGTCCTCAAAGCATTTAACTAGTTCAATCTCAGAGACAAGTGGTAACTGCCTTAACCAATTATTAAATATACAAGCCCTTGAGAACATATAATCCAACTAAGACTGTGGTGGAATAATTTCACTCAAAATACATTGGACTTTGTTTCCAATTATGCGGCTATGTCCAGTATTTAATCTTTCATATATTTCACTTCAGTGTAGTTCAAATCATTAAATCATGTGTGGATAATAAACATATGATACTTTAGTAAAAGTTTAAGAATTATTTACTACATACATATGTGTTAATTTCAATCCAGGCAATGATGAAACTGTAATTACTTTTCTGTTTATTTTACAGATCTGATTAACAGCTAATTCCAACATGGAATATCCTCGTAGCAAAACTTCAGAGCAGGAATCTGTTAATTTTTAAATTATCCCTTTATCATTTTTTCACTTTTAATAGACTCAAACCTGTATTTGGTAGATCCACAGTGGTATTTCTACTCCTTTTCCTAACTGTAATATTCTTATAAACGAAAACATAGAAACATTGGCAACAGATGTACTGTTCGTGGCTCACTCCGAGGTAAACTGTGCTATTGAAGTACAGTCGGAACTAAAATAGAAGTAGAAACAGAGAAAGCAGTTCCTAGATTTCAAGCAAAAATATATAGAGAGATATAGAGAAATGCAGAGTTCATCTGTCAGAAGGAATGATTTAATAAACGCTACTACTTGGAGAAGAAGAAGACTCCACATTTCTCTATATCTCCATATAGAGTTTTGCTTAAAATCTAGTGACTGCTTTCTCTGTTTCGGCTTCTAACTGTAATATTCTTATCAACGCAATCATTCATAGTTCTTCTTTGCTGTTATCATTAACACATTCTAAGGGATCTCTATACTTAATATTTCTTTATTATTAAAAAGATTATTTTCTTCTGAATTAAAGAAAATTCAGGCTACTATTAGGATCACAGGAAGTTACTGGGCTATTGGCACTGAGGCCTTTATAAGCCTAGCCAAGAGTTTAGCCCATGTTTAGACAAGTCAGCACCTGACGCCCCTGTCCAGCAGTGACACGGGTGGAATCCCAAGGATGTATTCTCCGTTTCCCATCCAGTTATCCAGGTTGCACTTAAAATGGGGTAAAACGGTACTCTGCTTGACATGGAGAGAGAGTCTATTCCACAGAAGGGGGAGTCTATGGGCCACAAATCTGTCCCGCCAACAAGCCCTACTGATGTCAAAGACAAGGCTGTGGCTGCTTGTGCGGGTTACTCGCGTGGAGCTTGACTTGCAGATATGAAGCAGTCCCATCATGGTGGGGTCCGACATTGCCTTGTATGCCAGACAGAGGTCACCTCTGAGGAGTCTATATGAAACTGAGTAGAGGGATAGGGCTTTTAGCCTATCTATGTATGGTAGATTTTTGAGGCCATGGATTCTCCTTGGTGAGGAACCTCTGGTCTCTCCTGCTGCTGCATGTGCTTTGCAAGGTACATGCCAAACGGGGCATTGTACTCAGTAATGGGTCTCATAAGGGAAGAATACAGGGATGTTATGACCTCCTTGTCCCTGAATGAGATACCCTTACTTATGAGGTGGGCCATGTAGAAAGCTTTCCACTCAAAGGAAGCAACAAGGTGGTCAAAAGTCAGGTTGCTATCAACCTGGGTGCCCAAATCCCTCAAGACTAATTGTGTGCTTAGGACTTTATTATTAATGTGATAATTTGTGGGGACATCACTCTCCCTAAAGGGGATGATGATGCATTTTTGGTATTCAGCATGAGGCCATGTTTCTGGCACCAGTCACTTGTTTGGGTAAGACCCTCTTGGAGTATGTCCACATCACTAGGAGAATGACAGCACCCACCTAGCAGTCATCTGCAAACCTGGTCAGCCATAACCCTCTGGTTTTGGCCTGCACATCAAAAAAGTACATCTCAAATAACAGAGGCCTCAAGACCGAACCCTTGGGTACACCACTTGTTACGGGTCTACTGCTTGAGGTAGCTTCCCCTATTTTGAACAGGTGGGTTCTATCAGTGAGCCAGTTATCTAACCATCTGGTAACATATGGATTGATGCCTAGTTGAGAGAGTTTATCTATTATGCCCGAGTGGGGAATAGTGTTAAAGTATTTGGCCAGGTCCAGGTAGGTGGTGCGCACCATCTTCCCCTTGTCCATGGCTTTGGTGACCGTCTCAAAGAAGTCGACCAGATTTAACAGACATGACTGCCCCTTGACAAAGGCAAACTGTGTGGGCTCCAGTGTTTGGAGGTTGCCAATATCCTTGTTAATGAGGTCCATGATAATCTGTTCCATGGCTTTGCAGATCAGGCTAAGTTAGGCTGATAGGTCTATAATTTCCTGGATCGGTGGAAGCTCCACCTCTGTGCAAGGGGGTGACAATGGCTGTCCTCCAGCTGAGATGAAGCCAGTACTCAGGCTTTGGTTGAATAGGGCTCCTAGTGGTGCTGCAAGTTCCTGCCTGAGTTCATGTAGGATGCAGCCTGGTATGTTATTGGGTTCCATGGAGGCTGCATTTTTTGCCTTTGAGAGAACAGTGATGACCTGTTCCCTCAGGGGGAAGGTATTGGGAATGTTCTGATTTACTGATGGGGGGACAGAGGGGTGATGTTTTTGTGGAATCTGTCAGACAGCAAGTTTGCTATATCTATGGGATTTGTATATGTGGTGTCCTTGACCACCAGTTCTGAACAGATCTGGTGCTTCCTTTGAGATTGCAGCCATATGTGATAGAAGGCCTTATGACTGTCTCTAGTAGAAGTGGCCAATTTGGACTCAAGGTTTGTTTTGGAGGATTTCACTAGTGCTCTTATTTGCTTGTTCAGGCTAAGGAGAGACTGCTTCCGATTGGGCACCAGCTCCTTTTTGGTCCAGGACAGCGATTTTTTCCTTTTCTTACAGAGTTTATTTATTGTAGATGTCCACCAGACAGGTTTACTCTTCCTTGCAGAGGATGACTTAGTCCTGTTAGGTATTCCTGATTCCATGCATCTATATAAATGCTTGTATAGTGTTTTAGTATAGTTTTCGATACTGGTGCCAGTTCTTACAGAGGGGGAGGGGGCTCTGAAGCTATTTATACCATCCCTCCAAAGGCTGTAATCAGCTTTGGAGAAGATTTTTTGTTTGACCCTAGCTAGGGGGGGGGGGGGGGTTACTTCGAAAGTGACCGCTTTATGGTCGGATCTTACAAGGGAGCATGATACTGCAGGGATGTTGCAGTGGTTACTCATGTTGGTTAATACTAAGTCCAATATATTATCACCTCTTGTGGGGGTATCAACTAGCTGTTCCAAAGCATTTGCATTGACAAAAATCAAGAAATCTCTGGGTATTTGTGTTCTGGCATGAATAGTTCTTCCAGTCTAAGTTTCGGTAGTTAAAGTCACCCAGGATTAGGGTAAAGGGTTGAATTTTGATAGAGTCAAAGAGGTCCAGATAGGCAGATTGGGCATCTTGAGTCAGATTTGGGGGCCAGTAGCTAGCTAGGATTGGTATAGGGGTCTTGTCACTGGTTAACTGAACCTGGACTGTATCCTGTTCATCATACTGTTTGACCAACCTGGAGGTGTGAATGTCTAATATATACTGAAACTCTACCTCCTTTGGCTTTACTGCCCACAGTTTGGGGTCTGAATGTATGACAGGATGAGTAACCAGGTAAGGCTGGGGTGCTCTCTGCAGCTTTGTACCAGGTTTCTGTGATTGCACACAGATGTCAGCATTTTCCAGGGTTAAGCATGCTTGCAATGAGTGCAGTTTCATGTTTAGACTCCTCCTGTCTAGCAGCATGACCTCTAATTTGCATTTTGTTGAAATTTTTATGTTGGTAGTTTTAACCTCATCACTTTTCCTAAAAAAGTCACTATGGGAGAGGCAAAAGCCTTTACCAGAAGCCTGAAGTCCAAGTGAGACAGATGCAGGCCATCTCTGCCAAAGCATCGTGGTCTGTCGATCATATCTTCCCAGGCTGTCAAGTACTGGATCCCCCTGGAATGACACCAGAAACTTAGCCAATTGTTAAAGTCAATCATTTTCTGTTTGTATTAAGGCATAATTCTGGGTGATGGTAGAATGCTGCCTTAGGCTAGGGACATACCCACCTGGGACACAATCTGCGAGTTCAATCATGTCTCTCTTCATATAGTCTATTATCATTTCAGGATAAAGACCACAACTAGGCGACTTATTTTTGGCAACATGTGAATTTTGTACACAAACTACCTCATAATTTACTTGAGTTAATCTAGAATTAATATCAATGGTAGGTTCACAGAGTGTAATGCTCATGCCACTAACAGAATTATTTATAGTACTTAAGCCATCAAAGCTCTCGACATGCAGACCAGTATTAAAAGCCACATGTTCACTACAATTATTCTTATATTTACTCTGGTTTTAGAAATTCCTTTCTCCCTTTTCTTAACATTCTGTTTACCTCTATTCAAGACATTCCCTGTTACTTTACTATGCTGACTATTATCAAATACAGGAAGTATATCTTCATCCAAGTTACTGTTTTTTAAAATTAAAAACGTCCTCGCACTATTCTAATATAATATCATGTACAGATGCAAAGGCTTTAATAAACATGATTATAAATTAGATTAGCACTAAAATCTTTTGCTTTCAACTATATTAATAAGTTCATAAAGTCTATCTAGTTAAGACATGTAACACCATCAAACTTCTTTAGATAAACTCCACATTTATCACATTCTGAGATGAATCAACTTCTTATTAAATTATCAAAAGCATAACTATTAAGTGAATCCATTATAAGTAAAACCACAATGCAGATATAGTAGGCAAAGTAATTTCTACGTTGCATAAAATTTAAAATATATTAAATGTAAATACAAATTTCTCACATAATCAAATAAGTCAATTGGTCATTCATTGACTGAAGAATGAGAACACAAAAAAATAAATGAGTAAAATAAAAATTAGTACCACAATATAGTAAGCACTAAACAAATATCACTAACCATTAAAAAATAAAAAAGTACAATAAAAAGTATTAGTGCTTAAAACTGTGGTCACTATTCACTTATGCAAACACAAAGTTAATAACTAAATATGAGGATTAACAGATAATTACATCACACAAATAGATCAAATTAATTAATATATATCTAGGCTAATATCACAAGACTTAGCTTTATAAGGTTTGAATAAAACTATCTTATCCACACCAAGCACCAACACTCAGTCACTAAATCATGCCTTACTGGTGTTTGCATCTTTGCATCAATGCGTGGATTCACTGTCCGCTCAACTTTCATTCACTCTTTGAGCAGTGCTCTTAATTGTTCCATCTGTGCTTCTGATAGGCAACACACCTATCAGATATATTACTAACCTCCAGGACCAAAATGAAACAAAAATGATCTGCCCCCCACATATTCATTAAGACAGGGAGAGCACAAAAAGAAAAACGAACAAAAATGAAGAATTACCTTGCTGTCCTTAAAAGGACACAAGGGTAGTTAATAAGAATGTGACTCTGCTTACATTGTTTGAATTAAATAAAACATTCATTGACCAGTGCTCTTAAATATCCCTATTGTGCCTCTGATAGGCAAAGCAGCTGCCAGTTAGACTACTAGCCAGCAGGACCAAAATAAAGCAAAATGTATGTGTCCCCACGTCTTGAGAAAAGACGGCATGGGGGCATGTGAAGAAAAACTAAAAAAGGAAGAATTACCTTGCTGCCATTAAAAGGACACAAGGTATTATCCACAATGTAACTCTGCTTCCATTGTCTGAATTACGTGTTGGAGATCTGATAATAAAAATAGAAAAATCTTGCTGTAGGTAACAATAAAGGCTGTCCTCCACCTGTATGTATAAAGAACAAACTGACCAAAAGAATAATCCAAAAACCAGCAACCTCTTTATTTAACCACACCATCTCGATAATAAAATAGATTGAGCGCGCTTTCATCTCCTATCGTGAGACTTCATCAGAATCTGCAATTCACCACATTGGTTCTGTTTAAATACACATATACTTAATCAATCATTGCTAATTATTGTATAATCACTTGGATACAATTAATTCTAATTGCAATTGACCCTTAGCTGTATGCTCTACGTTGTACATTCACTGTCTGCAGCTATCGTACTGCCATGAAATCCTACATACCTAAAAATGCATATATATTAATAAAGTACATAAATATTAAAAACACACTTCCATAAAAGTAAATTCTTGTACATAAACAAATCATAAAATCTTGAAGGCAATTGATATTGGCAACAATTTACTACATATTGCTAATAATGTATATGACAAAACCTATTATAAAAACATATATACTATTTACTAAATAAAAAAAAAAAAAAATATATATATATATATATATATATAAAATATATACCTTACAAATCATTATTCATCACCTACTATGTTAAATATATTGATTAAATATCCTTAGAATAATATATATATATATATATATATATATATATATATATATATATATTAAATATCATAAGATTTTTCTATTTTTGCTATTAGTGTGCGCTGGGTTCGCGGACCCAGTGGGAGTGTCTTGGTTACTAGTTTCAGCTGTTTGGTTTCGAGGGGTCCCCAAGGATGAATGAGAAATCCCTTTTGAGCGAACTGATTAAACTAATACAGAACCATTCGCAGAACCAGAACAATGCTTCAAATATTTCCAACGTTTCTAATCCATCGCTGGGATTGGAATCGAACGCAACGATTCCGTGTGCTCAGCGTAGTCCTGGCAACGCTGATAAGGAAGTGACGTCAACCAAACAGAAGGAGGACGGAAGTTCCGACCATCGGAACCCAAACGAGGGCGAGCGACAGCGTGGTTCTATGGGCAGTGGTAGTACTGTTGGCTTACCTACACCAAGTCATAGGACACATCAAGAGCACCATTTACCCAGCAACAGGGAGTTGGATACGTATAGGAATATTGATTTTGAGATATGGCTGGAAAAATCTTTTTTGGAGAACTATGTAGAAGCTGAAAGGAGGTTACCAACGAATACTGGATTTAAGGACAAATGCAAACTATTTCAGGATCAACTTAACAGGTACAAAAACCTAAGTTTGGACAATTTTTATTTAACTAAATGTATTGAACAAAAAACAGTGCCCAAGGGCCTGAGACTGAATAAATTTCCTAATAATACAGCGAATGACATGGAATTTTTTTTAATTGTTTCAAATATACTTAATGAATGTGGGCTTGCAATCTTGAAGGTTATGATAGAGAATAATGGTAAAAAAATGGAAATATGTAAAAGGGAAATAGACATGTTGAAATCAGAGATAATGAATGATTTATTGTTAACAGTGGCTGAGTACAAAAACATTTTTTGTAAAACACTTCAGGAAGTAGACAATATTATCTCGAAAAATTATAAAAGGAAAATGGAGAAGTTAGAGCGGGATATAGGGGATTATGAAAAGGGAAAGGCTTATTTTATTCACAATTCAAAAAGATACAGTACATTAGGAACACAGTATTATCAAATGGACAATAGGAAGAACGAAACAAACCCATATAATAGGGCAGAACAAAGGAATGACCAAGAAATGAACTATCAGATAGATGTTACTGGAATTGATGGAATAGATGAACTTGAAGACCCTTTAGAAGTAAGACAGGAGGTGAGAAGGTCAGAAAGAATCAGGAATCGGAATGGGCAGCAATCATATGCAGAAGTGACAGGGAATTATGTAGGAAGATACAATGGGAGAGGATGGGACAGGAGATGACTGAAAGACTATTAACATCAACACCAGAAAAAAGACTTACTACACAACGACTACATTCATTGTCCCCAGTCACTGGTAGAATTAGTCGAGTAGAAAATGAATTTATACTAATGGAAGAATCAATGCAAGAAGTTACCAATAAAGAAGCTTTAAGTAACCCGAACAATAATATTATACAGAGTTACAACAATTTTAACATATTCAATTATACAGACATGGAGATTACTCAGGAATACTTTAGACTTTTTACAAAGGGATTCACTTTTGTACCAGCTAGAATACCCAAGATAGAAGAGATAGTGCTAGATATTAAACTGTTCACAAGGAAGTTGAACCTAACAGTTATATATCAAGACAACTTGACTTATGAAAATAAAGTATTAAAGAAAAGTAGTACATACAACCCCCCTCTGCAGCAGGATATACATAATTTTGAAGTATGTACCATCAAAATGATTAGGGAAGGATACAAGAAGAGACATAAAATAACAGCCAATCTCTCTGAGGAAGAAAGGATTATTTTAGAACAACTTAGCAATAACAAGAATATCAGAGTTATGAAACCTGACAAGGGGGGGTGGGGTGATACTGATGGATAGCTGGGATTATACCGAGAGAATGCAAAAAATTTTAGACATTGACAGTAGGTATCGTATTATTTCAGTGAATGAATTGAATATTCTGTATAAAAGAATAGATTTAATACTGGAGGACAACTTGTTACAGGGACTTATAGATGAGGAATTATACAATTTTCTTAGAGTCCCTAAACCAGTCATACCTGAAATTTTTGGTATTCCTAAAATACATAAGGGTATAACAGATCCCCCAATGAGACCAATAGTTACATCTAGGGGATCTAAAACCCAACCTCTTGGTATGTAGATACCAAGTTAAAAAGGTTTTATCACAACTATGTACACATTTTGATTGATTCCTGGGATTTCCTGAAGAAATTCAGTACAATACCATTTCAAGAAGATTTTTTATTTTTAACCATTGATGTAAAAGATTTGTTTTCAGTAATTCCACATAAGGAAGGTATGGAATGGTTTGAAAAAATGATTGCTGAGATCAACATGCTGAACCCAGCGGAATTCAGAGTAGTCTTGGAAAATATGGAATTAGTTTTAAAATACAATTTTATTTATTTTCAAGGAGATATTTATCATCAACTGGACGGAGTTGCCATGGGTTCAGCATGTGCACCCATTTATGCAAATATAATAATGTTGTTTTGGGAGAAAACATATATCTTTGGGTCAAATTTTCAACAACATATAATAAGGTATTTTCGATTTCTGGACGATATTATGATTATATGGAATGGAGGAAAAGAATTAATTGAACAATTTATGGAATATGTAAATAGTACTACTATTTTTTGGAATTTGAGAGTAATAAGGATGAAATACATGACTTAGATGTAATGATTATTAAATATTACAAGAAAAAAGAATATAAATCAAGAATTTTTAGAAAGAAATGTTACTCAAACTCATACCTGCATTACCAAAGTGACCATCCTTACCACATAAAAAGAAATATAGTGAAAGGACAAATGATCAGAGTATCCAGAATGACAACAGAGTTTTGTGACTTTATAAATGAATTAGACGTCGTACAGGAGATGTTTAAGAAAAGAGGTTACCCCAACAATATGGTGTAAAAGATTAAAAAAGAAATAATTAAGAAACGTAATAGTAGATATAAGCCAATTATTGGTGAATGGACAGTATGACAAAGGGGTTTTCAATAATGCCACTAGTATGGACATATGTATGAATAATGAGGACGACACAAATAAGGTTAACAATATGGAAATAAGTAAAACAATAGACAAGGAAATACCCCGGTTAATTTTAACTTATTATTCTGACATAGGTTGGTTAAAGAAGGGTATTAATGGGATTTGGAATATGTTTAAAACGATGCCCATGAGAATAAATATATTTCAACAGCAACTAAAATACACTTTTAGGAGAAATAGGTATCTGAAGAATATATTGGAGAATAAGAAGGTACAAGAAAAAGAAGGGACATCAACAAAGGTGGGCACACATAAATGTGGGAGGTGTGCACAATGCTCATATATTGCCTGTAGGAAGGATATCAATATACCCAGCATTAATTTTACAATTAAAAGTCATACTTATACAAATTGTTATACAAAAGGAGTGGTTTATCTAGCTTATTGTCAATCATGCTGGGGATACTATATAGGCAAGACAGAAAGACATTTGAAAACTCGCATATATGAACATATCAGGGATGTTAGCAAAAAGAATGAGAATAATGCATTATATAGGCATTCAACAACCTGTCAGAATATGGATATAAAATTTTGGGTACTGGAGGTAGTGAAACAAAAGGAAAGGAAAGGGGATTGGGAAACTTTCCTGGAATACAGAGAGATGATTTGGCAGATTAGACTGGACTCGTGTATATCCAGGAATGAATGACCATATTTCAATCAAACCTGCCTTAAAAATATTGGCTTCAAACCTTGTTAAAAAGAAGAAATGACAAGATTTCATCAATTACTAACATTTTCAGATAGTTAAGTAATAGTGTATATAGTAGTTATGTAGTCATGACTGGTGGTGGTAAAGGAGTTAAATACATTGAGAGAACACTTTTAGTAACACACCAGGACTATTTTAATTATTTAGTGACTATTCCTTGGTATAGAGATATATACATATACACAAAATGTATACAACAGCAGCAATATTTATATTTATATACCTTTTTAATTCATGTATTTACGAAGCATTTCATGAAATATTTATGATATTTAATATATATATTTTTTGATATTAATTATTCTAAAGATATTTAATCAATATATTTAATATAGTAGGTGATGAATAATGATTTGTAAGGTATATTTTATATATATATATATATATATATATATATATATATATATATATTTTATTTAGCAAATAGTTTATATATTTTTATAATAGGTTTTGTCATACACATTATTAGCAATATGTAGTAAATTGTTGCCAATATCAATTGCCTTCAAGATTTTATGGTTTGTTTATGTTTATGTACAAGAATTTACTTTTATGGAAGTGTGTTTTTAATATTTATGTACTTTATTAATATATATGCATTTTTAGGTATGTAGGATTTCATGGCAGTACGATAGCTGCAGACAGTGAATGTACAACGGAGAGCATACAGCTAAGGGTCAATTGCAATTAGAATTAGTTGTATTCAAGTGATTATACAATAATTAGCAATGATTGATTAAGTATATGTGTATTTAAACAGAACCAATGTGGTGAATTGCAGATTCTGATGAAGTCTCACGATAGGAGACGAAAGCGCGCTCAATCTATTTTATTATCGAGACGGTGTGGTTAAATAAAGAGGTTGCTGGTTTTTGGATTATTCTTTTGGTCAGTTCGTTCTTTATACATACAGGTGGAGGACAGCCTTTATTGTTACCTACAGCAAGATTTTTCTATTTTTGCTATTAGTGTGCGCTGGGTTCGCGGACCCAGTGGGAGTGTCTTGGAGATCTAATAATACATAAAAGGTGAAGGAATTTCTGTGGGAACTGTTATTGGCCACTGCTAAAGCTCTAAGACTTACTGGTAGTATTAATATCAAATGTATTTTAAAATCTAGAATTTATACTTGAACTGAGTTTATTTTATTATGTATTTTCTTGTGTGTTTTGTTTGGATTTATGCAGTTTGCACTGTATTTATATGAATTGCTCATGTTTCTTTTTATGAATTAAAAAAAAAACACGGAGGGATTATGCAGAAACTTAATAGTTAAACCAGAACATGGAGCATTGAATTTACAGTCAATTATGATTTGAAAAACATTTCTTTTCTGGATATCAGCATAACCAAACATTCTTACTGCATTTTTGGACACTATACTATATGTCAATCTTTTTATAAAAATTCTTTACTTTTGGCTACAATCTGTCATTTCTTATGATTAGAAATATTCCAAAGTCATACTTTTAAAAGGCAGAAGCCTCCATGGTCAGGAGTCTGTCCATGCACATTGTTCTTTAAATCTGGCTAACAAACAGATAAGTGAGGTTGCAACATGAAAGATATACAAAGGAAAAACAATCAGCTAATATTGTTGATAGGCATGAACTAATAAAGGTATGTTAGAAGAAAACATAGCAAAATTTTATATTGTTATTCATCACTGCTTTGGGCAGTAATTGTTACTGTGTTGGAAGCCAATTCCATGTTATTGGGGAATTTTACAGGTGGAGCACAGTATAGAGAACGCGCTACCAGATATAACAGTTAAAACCTTAGGAGAATTTTTTTAGTATTCTAAAGGGGACGTCAACAAAGTTATGATACAAAAGACTATCAACAGCATCTTTCCCACAGTTTTTTTTTTTTACTTGCAAAAATTAGAAGTTATGTACTCACCATAACATTCCATCTGAGTAAGTGACTTCATTTGGATGCAACCTGTGGGTATCGGATCCGACCTCGGATCCGAGCCGGCATTTCAAAAGCTTAGGCTCCGAGCTCCTAGCTCCTCCCTCTACCCATAATCCCCTGCCAAGCCCTAACTGACCTCAGATTGAGTTTGCCTATATAATACTAGAATAAACTCTTGTTGTATAAAGGTCAGGGGGATGGAGGGGGGGATTGTTGCATCCAAATGAAGTCACCTACTCAGATGGAACGTTATGGTGAGTACATAACTTCTAAATCTGAAGTAGGTAGACTTCATTTGTCTGCAACCTGTGGGACAGAGTCCCCAGCTACCTAAATCTTGGGCGGCCATCATGGAAGGATGTTTCGGAGCACCGCTGAGCCAAAGGATGCTCTTCCCCTGGAAACAACATCCACCTTATAATGAGAAATGAAGGTATGAGACAAGGCCCAAGTGGCTGCCACGCAGATATCATCCAATGGCACTCGGGACTTAAACGCGGCTGACGTGGAAACTGCCCTAGTAGAGTGAGCAGTAACCCTTTGAGGAGCAGGCCTACCTGAAGTGTCATAAGCCTGCAGAATACAATTAGCAATCCATCTCGACAGAGTGACTTTGGAAACCGCTTTGCCCATAGCAAATTTAGCAAAGGAGATGAACAGTTGATCTGATTGTCTATGACCAGCCGTTCTGTGAATGTAAAAGCGCAATTGTCTATGAACATCTAAAGAATGCAGCTTATATTCTCCTTTGTTTTTAGAATTGGGGAAAAACACAGGTAAGTTGATTGATTGATTAATATTAGATTCCGAAGAAACTTTTGGAAGAAAAGATGGATTGGTCCTGAGGCACACCCTATCGGGAAAAAAGGAGAGGTAAGGCGGTTTGATGCATAGAGCCTGAAGCTCCGACACTCTTCTGGCTGATGTGATGGCTACCAAGAAAGCAGTCTTCCAGGAAAGGTACTTTAGATCTGCAGAAGCTGCAGGCTAAGGGGGAAGCAGTAAGGGCCTGTAGAACTAAGGATAGGTCCCAAGGTGGTACAGCTTCTTTGACCGGTGGCCTCAACAGAAAAACTCCTTTAAGAAAGGTCTTGCAAAGTTTCGCAGTCATGAGGGGAGCTGACTCATGACCCATATGATAATGGGAAATCGCTGCCATTTGTACCTTTACCGTGGAAGAACTAGCCCCTTGATGAAAGAGGTCTGTTAAGAAGTCCAGTACCGCAGACATAGGTGCTGAAAAAGGATCCATACTTTTCTGGACCACCCAAATAGAAAATCTTTTCCATTTGCTCCGATAAACCTTCCTAGTGGAAGGTTTATGAGCCGCCACTAAAATGGCCTTGACAGGTGACGAGATACCGGGAGTCCTAATCAAGGATGGAACTGGAGCAGCCAGGCTGCCAATTTCAGGGTGTGTAGATTCGGGACCGGGAGTCCTAGAGGATGGGAGATGAGATCCGGGATCGGATCCAGAATCCAGGGCGGATTCACTTTGTGAGACCATACATAAGGGAACCAGGGCTGACGAGGCCAGAACGGGGCAATGAGAATCATTCTGCTCCCCAAACTGTTGGCTTTCTGCAAGAGCCTCTGCATCAGAAATAGTGGAGGATAGGCATAAAGGAGACCGGGAGGCCAAGCATGCACCAGAGCGTCTCTCGGGGATTCCCCAGGTGGGGGAAGTAGAGCGAAGAAACTGTCGCATTTGGCGTTTGAGTGAGAAGCAAAAAGATCGCAACAGGGTTGCCCCCAGACGGCAAAAATCTTCTTCGCTACCAGAGGATTGAGAGACCACTCATGCGGGGAAAGAATGGTGCGACTGAGCTTGTCCGCAAGGATGTTGGATTTTCCCAGAATGTGCATTGCTACAAGAAAGCGTTTGGTGGAAATTGCCCATTCCCAGACTCTCATGGCCTCTCGACAAAGGGGGTAGGACCTGGTTCCTCCCTGCTTGTTGATGTACCAGACTACCGACATGTTGTCTGTCTGGATCGCAATAGTCCCTGTAGGAAGAAGGCTGTGAAGTGCATGCAATGCTATGAGCACCGCCCTCATCTCCAGGACATTTATATGCAATGAGGTCTCTGAGGTGTTCCACGTGCCTTGGACAATCTTGCCCGCAGAATGCCCCCCCCACCCGAGGCGAGAAGCGTCCGTAGTCACCATGGCTCGGGGAAAAGTTGCACAAAAGGGTCTCCCTGCTAAAGGCTCCGGAGACTGGAGCCACCAAAACAGGGAGTCCTTGCATGCCTTGCTGACCACTATTGGGCTGTTGAGAGAGGAGTATAGCGGGGACCACTGGACCTGTAGGGTCCATTGAAGAACCCGCATGTGTAAGCGAGCATGAAGAAGAAGTGGAATAGCTGCTGCCATTGAACCCAGGGCCCTCAGAACCGAAGCCGCCGTCAGAAACGGTTGTAGGACTGCTGTGATATGACACTTCAGGCTGGACAGCCTGTCTGGGGTGAGGAAGGCCCGCATTGATCTTGTGTCCAACCTTCCTCCTATGAAATCTATAAGTTGTGTGGGGTGCAGTAAAGATTTTTCCCAGTTTATGGTGATGCCCAGCCTTGGGGCTATAAGAAGGAAATAGTCCCTGGCTGAGCACAGTAGATGCCTTGATGATGCCATTAGGAGCCAGTCGTCCAGGTACGGAAAGACCTGTAATCCCTGGAGTCTCAGGTGGGCCGCTACTACTGCTAGTACCTTGGTGAACACCCTGGGGGCAGAGGTGAGACCGAAGGGGAGGACCCTGAACTGGTAGTGGCTGGCTCCCAGCCGGAAGCGAAGGAACCTCCTGTACCGTCTGTCCATCCGAATGTGGTAGTACGCGTCCTTGAGGTCATCGTTCTCCCACAAGAGGGGGAGTATAGATTGTAGGGTGACTATCCGGAACCTTTGCTTGGTTACTGACAGGTTCAGTAGGGAAAGGTCTAAGATCGGTCTTAAGTCCCCCGTTTTCTTTGGCACCAAGAAGAACCTGGAGTAAAACCCTGATCCGGTCTGATCTCGGGGGACGCGCTGGATGGCTCTTTTTTCTAGCAGCTGCTCGATTTCAACAGCTGCTGCCTCCCTTTGGTCGGGTGGTACATCGGGGAGGTTGCGGGATCTGGGGATTTTGCTCAGGGGAATGGTATAACCTCTGGATATCACACGAAGCACCCAACGGTCTGATGTGATTGACTCCCAAGAAGTTAGGTGCCTCGAAAAATGCCCCCCCGACTGCCTCCAGAGACGGACAGCCGGGCAACCCTTCAGGGCTGTTGCATGGGTCTGACAGAGAAAGGTTCTCTGGACCCAAAGTTTCTAGGAGCCCCTCTGCCTCTAGGACGGCGACCTCCCTGTCCTCCTCTGCCACGGAAGGACTGGTTATCCGGAGCAGGTTGGGACTGCTGCGACTTCCGGAACCACATCTTCTTCTGTCCCTTTTGGTTCTTCGAGAAGGACCTCTGGGGAGCTGAGAAGCGGACTCCGACGGCAGACAGCATCTTCCCGTCCTTCTCGCTCTGGACTAACGTTTCGCAAACAGTTTTGCCAAACAAGGCAGAACCATCAAAGGGGGCATTCGCAAAAGTTGCCTTGAAGGGCTCTGCGAAATCACAGTGGCGGAGCCAGGCCTGACGCCTCATGACTAGGCCCGCTCCACTAGCTCTAGCGGCTCCCTCGGTAGCGTGAGGAAGTAGCCGCATAGACGTATTGGAAACTGCTCTAAGAGTGGCCATACGGGTGGAGTACACTTGTTTGTCCTCACCCGACATGGACTCTGGGGGGGATGCAGCGTACTCTTTAATCAGGTCCCGCTGCATCCTGATAACATGTGCCATGTAGTTCAGTGCTCTCAAACAGAAGGTTTCTGAACTAAAAACTCGCTTCCCAATGCGATCCATCGAGCGGGACTCTCCTGTGCTAACTCCCTCTTCGTGGCTGCAGCCATCATCATGGCATCTACCGGGGGGCCCTTGCTCCAGTGAGTGCGGTCCGCCGGGGGGCTCAGGATACGGTCTGGATGCTTGGGTACAGGCTCAACGGTGTCCGGATCCTTCCATGCTCTGGTGGATATAAGGTCCACCAGAGGATCGGCAGGAGGGGACACCCAAGAGGTAGATGGGCCCGCCTCGAATGCCTCCAAGAACACAGACTCGTCTGAGGAGGCCTTGGGGGCAGACCACCCCCCCTGATCCTTAACATCTCCATAATGTCTCCAAAGGAGACGTCTTCCGGGGGTGATCTTGGGGAGCCCTCCCCTTCATCCAAGTCTGTGTCTTCGTAATGGACTCTGGGGAGTCCATGTGCCTCCTTTTGCACTTACGCTTCCGAGGCACTTCCTCAGGGGGGCTGTCCGAGGAGTCCTCTTCAGCAGCTAGATGTTCCAAGGGAACTACTTGGGACATCGAGGCGGGCTGTCCCTGGGACCGGTTGATGGGAGCCTGGCCCAACTGCAATGGAGTGCGGGTGGAGCTGGCAGGGACCGGGGGTCCGGTAGTCCTCAACAGCGCCCTTTCCACTACGTCGAAGGCAGAGGGGGAGCCAGCTTCTCCAAGCCCCGAGAGCCGACCCCCACTCGGATCCGATGCACGGACCGGAGTCAGAGCCGAAACCGTCGGATCCGAGAGACCGGTGTGCTCCGACTTAGACGGAGCCGAAGACACACCAGCTCCCTCGGATCCGAGGCTCGGCCCTCGGCTCCGAGAGGTCGGGTCTGAAGTACCCAAAGCACTCAAGGGATGGGTCGGATCCGAAATGCGCCGACCTACTGGATCCGACCCACCCCCAGATCCAACTCTGCCCGGCACCGACAGCTCCGAACCCAGGGTGTGGGTCGGAGAAGGAGCCAAGGGGGTGAAAAAAGGGGTCGAAGCCCCTCCCGGATGGGGGGGGGGCTAAGAGCACTCCCATTTGCATTTGGGCCTGGATGAAACGCCTCATCATCCAGTCCATGTCTGCTTCGCTCATGGAAAAGGTGGATCTAGATGAGGCCACCGAAGCGGACCTAGAGAGCCGCCTCGGGGACCTCACCGAAGGGCTAGCCTCCTCCTCCTCAGGCCCAGAAGAGAACCGAGGGGAGTGGAGCCGAGGAGGAGGAGATCTAGAAGACACAAGGGAGGCCCGTTTAGACGGAGGAGCCGAACCTGAGGTCTCGGCTCTCCGTTTGTGGTGCCTCTCCTTGTGTCTCTCCTTCTTCTCTTTCTCCCTTGAAGTCTCCCTCTCCTCCGGCTTCTTTGAGGGAGGTTGAGTCCCAGCCGGGGGAGGGGAGACCGCAGCACCCACTGAAGGCTGCTGGCTAGTAGGGGCAGAGGCCGGAGCCGCATCTGGAGGGAGAAGTCCCGCCAGAACAAGCTTCAACCTCCGCTCCCTTAAAGCTCGGGGGTTGAACCCTGCACAAATGGTACAACCAGATGACAGGTGTTCAACCCCCAAGATGACGACCGAGTGTGGCCATCCGCTGGGGACAGCTTATGGCCACACTCGGTACATTTAGAAAACACTGCCTTATGGGCTTCTGACATCTTAAGCCCTAACAGGCCTAAAACACACAGTACACACAAACACACAAACTACGCAAAACCCGAAGAAAAATTAACAAGATAGAGAGAGGAAAGCCTAACACATACACTCACTAACTAAACTATAAAAGTTTAAAGTTTTCAAAAATTTTTAGTCAAAACTCTTATCTGTAACCAGGAGCTCGAGGAGTCCGTTGCAACTTGAAAAGCGGCAAACGAAATCTGAGGTCAGTTAGGGCTTGGCAGGGGATTATGGGTAGAGGGAGGAGCTAGGAGCTCGGAGCCTACGCTTTTGAAATGCCGGCTCGGATCCGAGGTCGGATCCGATACCCACAGGTTGCAGACAAATGAAGTCTGCCTACTTCAGATCTACATTTTTGTAAACAGGTGTTTAAAACAAATCAATTTACTTTAACTAAAACAAGTAAAGTGTTTGAAACAAGATCCCTGATTACATGCACAACTGACCTTCAGTTAAAAAATGTTGAAGCATGATGTGTAAGTTTGGTAAATACATCAGTGATGGACCTTATGTCTCTATGGTGGCATCTGATAGTTACATATCGTGTCCAGGGTGTTGTAATTGTAATACGAAATATGTGGTATATTTGGCCATGTTTGTCATGCTTGGCTTTTTACACAAGAAAGACAATAAGAAAGCTGAAGGATAAGATTTACAAACACTTAAATGGTATGAAAAGGAGAAGGGTGTCAAATGCTTTATAAAGGCACTCAGTTGAGTTCCAGGATTATAAAATAATTTTGTTCTTCATTATTGACAAAGTTGTGATAGATGATAAGGGTGGTGACTGTGACAGCCTTTTAGAATATAAAGAAATGGTATAGCAATTTTGGTTGAATGCCACCGAAAGACCTGGGATCAGTGACACTCTTTCAATTAGTAGTGTTTTAAAGTTTAGGGAAAAATGATTTGAATAATGACAACGATTCTAACAACAGTGAATTTTAAACATTTCTATTTACATATATGTATTAATTGATTTAGATCATTGAAACAACATGATTGGCTGCTGCTTTTAAATGGGGTTTTAGAACAGTATATACATGTATCATTAATTGTGTCTCTTTAGACTCTGATGAAATCTGGTCATTGTTGAACAGAGGTGAAAGAGTGAAGTCTGGGTTTCCATTAAAAGTTGCTCAATTCCTATCTGGAGCCAGTTGCAAGACTCAAGTATGCTAATGTAAGGGGTAGATGAGGCTCGACAATTAATAGCAAAAATAAGATGAAATCAGGTAAAAACGGTGCCATACAATTAATCTACAAGAAAGTCTCCAGGAATAGATAGTATTCCTGTGGAAGTCTGGAAGCTAGGAGAGAAGAAAATGATGAAGATCTGGAAGGTTTTATTTAACAGCATTATAAAAGGTGGGGAAGCTACAGCATCCTGGAAGAAATCTGTGTTGGATGTAATACCTAAAGATGGTAAAGACCCATCAGACCATCATATAGACCCCTTTCAATTTTAAGCTAGGATTATAAAGTCTTTATGTCTAGATTAGCTAAAAGAATGGCAAAGGTGTTTCCAAAATTGATAGATATGGATCATTGTGGTTTTGTAGAAGGCAGGCCAATTTTGACAGCATTAATTAATTAATTAATTAATCGATTTATTTATTTGAAATTTGTTTCCTGGAAAATATCTATCTGACTGAGCCAAAAAGTGCCCATTTTTCAGTGGAGGCCCAGGAAGAAAAGCTCCATGGTTACATAATATCTAAAACATGTCATTTCCATTATTATGAACTGAGTTACAAGAGATACATGGGCAGATGCCAGCAGAAATAATACTATTCTATGACACATGCACAAATTGAGTTTTATTTATTTTACATTTGTTAACCGGGTTAGTATGACTAAGCTTTTGGCTAATTTTCAGCAGAGACCCGGGGAGAAAAGCTCCTCATGGAAAAAAACATTTTATTAAATTTAAGTAATATAGTAATTTAAGTAATATAGTATTAACAATCAGCTTTAGGATCTTTCCAGCAGAGACCTGGAGAGAAAAAGCTCCTCAGGCAATACAATTATACAGAGTATTAACAATTAGCAGACAAATATGAGAGTTGTTACAAACAAGGTTTTAACAATCAGCAGATGAAAATGAGACTAGTTACAATATCATTACTAAAGTTACTAGAGTTAGAAGCAGAGAGAAAATAAACTATTTCATTTCCATGATTATGAACTGAGTTACAATATATACATGGAGATGCACAGGAGAAATCGTATGTTTTATGACATATGCACAAAAGGAGCTGCAGAAGATAGATGTACAGGAGAAAATCATATAGTTCCCAGCATTATGGCATACGTTGCATAATACAGTTGAAAGAAGAACATTATACATCCTTTTGAGTAGGTTATATACATTTTATGAATTACAATTTTCCTATGCCGATGGTTATATTACATATTTAGATTTAGGAAATTGTTTCAGATATAAAGAGAAGAGCAGGATAAGATTAGATTACACTAAGTCTATTGTAATATGAAATCTACTCAGAACAGATATTGAGGTTGATAGGTATGACAGTGAAGGTAGAGTAGGGATTTAAAATACAGGTATGCAGAAAGAAGTAGAGGAAGAGGAAGATAGGGTAAGGTGAGAAGATTGTATGAATGGGATAGAGAGGATGTGATTAGCCATGTTACACCATGAACAAATCCAAGAATGATTTGGGTGTTGTTGCAGGGAGTGTTTAAAGATGGCTAGATTGGAAGCTGTCTTGATTGTTAGGGGAAGGGTTGTCCAGAGGTTTGCAATAGAGTGTGAATATATTTTTGTACAGAACAATTGTGATCCATTGGGTAGCAGAGTGGAAGAAAATATTGCTGTTGTTGGTGGGTCTTGATGCACTGGAAGCATTCAACAGAGTAAGCTGGGATTTTATAAGCAGGGCAATGGAAGCATTTGCATTCCCTGACATAATAATGCTATTTAGGGGGATCTATGATGGATCAAGTCCAAAAATTAAAGTAGGAGGGTTCCTTTCTTACAAGTTGTCTCTGAAAGGGTCCCCTTCAGAAACCTGAATGCTCACTTACCAGACTTCCAAAATGCCAAGACGAAAATGCCAATGACCGCAGAACACTGACATCCCGGAACACCAACTTTCCACAACAGGTAAGCAACCACTTGGCCATCCTGTTGAACTTTGCTCCTTACCCCTGTGACAGTGCGATCTCGGAGATGGTAGATTTAGTTAGGCGTGCGTGTGTGTGTGTGGGGGGGGGGTGAAGCCCCTCACATGGGTGGGTTTGCTTTTCTTTGGTTTTTACGTTTTTGTCAAGATGGCCATGTGGTTACTTACTTGGAGTGGAAAGTCAGTATTCCAGAACATCGGTGTTGTGCGGTTGTTGGCCTTTTCGTCTCTGTGTTTTAGAAGCTGGTAAGTGGGCATTCGGGTTTCTGAAGGGGACCCCTCTGAACAGATGCACTACATGGGAGTCTCCTCTTTCCTCTTTATCTGCTTTATATTTAGAGCCACATGGCAAAGAAAATAAGGGACTCAGAAATTCAAGGATATAATTAGTATGGTAATCAAGAAAAGCTGGCTTTATTTGTACATGATATGATTTTGTACCTGGCAAAACCAGAAAAAGACATCTCATTATTGTGGAACATCTCATTTTCAAGTCATTTCAGGATATAAAATTAATGACGATAAAACAAAGGCAATAGCTTTAAACTATGTACCTACACATGAATTGGTCCAGCAATATCCATATTTATAGGGATAAGATAAAACAAAGTATTTAGGAGTATGGATTAAAATGGATTCTTTTATGGCAGCTAATGTGGGAAGAGACTGAACAGAAGTTAATACAAAAACTGAGAATCTCTTGTTTACGGATATGGAGAGCAAGATGCAAGCAGTGAAAATGTTTTTAGTCCTCTTAGTTTTAAATACAGGTCAGACATATTATTTATAAATCAGAGGAGAAGTTGTGGACAGTAATTAATAAGGAGTTGAAGGATTTTTTTTTTCTGGGAGGGGAAAATGGCAAGGGTCAAGTGGGATAAGTTGATCTTTCCAAAAGAACAAGGTGAATTAGAATTACTCGATTTGAAGGGATATTCTAGAGCTACACAGTTAAGGCCCATATGCATAACACAAACAGAAAGCTATAATGCAAATTGGAAAGGGCATGAAGTGGAGGGGGATTCAAGAAATAAATAAAGTGGGATTTTGGATGCAGATCCTTAAGAAGAATAACACACAAATTATTATATTCATAAAGTAGCAGACAGTACAGAATGTATTCTAAGAACTAGGCCAACAAAGGAATGCAGAATGTAGATTTTGCTAAAAGGGATGACTGCAATTAGGGGGACAGTGAATAGGAAAGATGGGGCTAGAATTTACTGGAGGAAGCTAGCAAAAGAACCAAGGTACTGGAAGCAAATAACTAGAAAGGGAAAGGAAATAGATTGGGATGAAGCCAAGGAGATATTTGGACTGCAAGCTAGAGACTGCCTTCCTTACTTGGAACTGATGTCTGAACATTTTCAAAGAAAAAGCAATATGGGAATCTTAACTGAAAGATATGCTCTGGCAGAACGTTTAATGAATCTTGAGCTGACGCTGTTGTTAAAAACGGATACTTACTAGGGCATATAAAATAATGCACAGTAGGTATAGGAATCAGTCAGAAGAGGTTAAAAATGATTGGGAAGAGAGATTGGATAAGTAATTCACAAGGAAACAACAGGAGGGCATATATCCCTAACATGCAACAAAGTCTTAAATATTTAGAATTTTTCTTTGGAAGTGTTTGCATAGATATTTTTATAGCCCAAGAAGACGCCAAACAATTTGTCTTCAGGTAGATTGCAAGTGTGATGGGAAGAATGAAGTAAGTGGGAATATATATTTTGGTAGTATAATGAGTAGGCAGACTTTACAAATTATCTGCAGAGTACACTGTCAGAATTATTGGGTAAGCAAATGGGTATAACTAAGGAAATAATTTTTTGAACTGGAATACAGGATCTGAATTGCCTAGACAGAGTAAGACCATTTAATTCTGGTGGCTGCCCAAAGGAAAAAAAAAAGAAAGAAATTACTAGACAATGGAAATCAAAGTCTAAACTGAATATTGTAACAGGGATAAAAGAACTGGAAGTGGGATCTTTAGAAAAGGGAAAGAACAAAATGCACAGAAAAAATGGAAACTATGGGAACAATACATAAGAGATTACTAGGCTATTGACCTGGAGGTCATTTTAAGCCTAGCCGTTTCATCCCAATGTAATACCATAGAAATGCTAGTCAATACCCAAGACTGCATTCAGTGATGACTGCCCATGCTCAGGAGGGTTGTGGGCGCTATCCCTGGTAAAAATTTACAGTGCCCCATCCACTCATCCAGGTTCCTCTTGAACAGTGTCATAGAGATGATCTGTTTCACATGAATTGGTAGCATGTTCCAAAGATGTGGCAGTCATTGGGAGATAAATCTGTCCCTCCAGAATGTCCTATTTAAGTCGCAGGCCATATTTAGGTCCCTGGAATAGGTAGCCCTAGTCCCGCTTTTACTGATATGCAGCAAGTTCATTAGATTTCTGTCTTGGATTGCTCTGTAGGCCAGGCATGTCTCCCCTAAGAAGTTTATATGATATAGAGTATAGTGACAGGGGCTTTAGTCAGTCTGTGTAAGGCACATGCTGGAGCCCCTCGATCTTCTTTGTTAAAATAATAAAGAATAAAATTTTGAAGGAGGAGTGAGGTTTAAGGGAAAGCAGGAATTGATCAATTTATGTAATGCTGAATTGATCATAAATGTACGAAAGAATATATGTGATGCATAATGTTTGCAACTGTGAATACATTTATATGGTTTGTTTTCTTTTATATAAATGTATGATTGGTTTGTTTTCTTTTATATAAATGTATGATTGCCTATGTCTTAAGTGATAATTTAATAAAGGTCTTAAAAATAAAAATAAGGACTGTGATGTGCAGTGTCAATGTTTATACTTTATATAGACATTAAGAAGACTTAAATTTAGTATCACAGCCTTCTGTGACATTTGCAGAAAAGTAAGAAAATGTATTTTTTTAGACATTATTTTTCATGTCCTTCCCATCCCCCACAAGACAGAAGTACCCAAATCAGGACTGCTCTGGAGAAATACTCTCCTGAGCTTTTTTTTTTCTTTTACAGTAGCTGCTGACCTGCCTGCTGACTTCAGTAGGACTGACTATTTCAAACTGGGAGCAGTACCAGAAAGAAAAAATGTACAGTTGTGTAATTAAACTTGCCATAACAGTACATGTTTGAATGATCACTGCTGCTGCTGTAGCCTTAGACATATTGGTTATATCCTAACAAGGAAATAACAGTAGGCTAGCTTCCAAAGCTTCAGGGCACCTTCCACATGCCCAAACTGTCAGGCATCTTGAGCTGAGATGACTAAATCGATAGGTTTGGGTGCCAAGCCCTACAGAGCTTTAAAGTCAACAGAAAGAGGGAGGCTGAGGCCTGAATGAGCAATGCTAGAAAGAACAAAAAGCAAATGTCCATACCTTGGCATAAATGACACACCAAAAAATAAGGGGGATGACGTGAAGGAGTGGCTTGCAGCAGTGATCATTTGAACATCTACTGTTACAGTAAGTTTACTTACACAACTGTACTACGTTCATGATATCCAAAAAACAAACAAGTGTAGAAGCGGAGAAAAAATGGCAATTAAGTTCTTTCTTTCTGGAAAACGTTTAATTACCAGACCACGGTCCACTCAGTAAATTAGATAGGTAAACACAATCAATCGTAAAACATAAACGCTATTGAGCCCTTGCGTTTTCGTCTGCTGCATTGAGACTTCATCAGATGAATACTTTATTACCATTTACATTCCCTTTATATAGTCTACATAATCATTTAATTAATAAACACACCTTAATTCAATTAACTTAGTTAAAATCCCATTGCATACTTTCTTTATAAAAGTGTGCTTCACTATTCACTTAAAAACAACAGTTGTACAACATTTAAACAACATTTAAAAAACTCTTCTTTTTATAACATGTTTAAAACAAGTGAAGCTAATTTCCATAGAGTTAATATGAACTCATTTCTTTCATAGATTAAGGGACTAAATACCAGAATATACATATATACAAAACAATTCACTTTGTGGGGTTCAGCTGCCATCTAGTGGAGATTCATATGTATTTAACATGCTGGACCATAAATTAAAAATCATAGGAAGGTTCCTTTGTTAAAAAATAATAAAATTTCATATTATTGTTATTAATGAAAATAATTTATAAAAATACCCTTACATCAAATGAATTGTTAATAATGTTATCAAAAAATGTTGCTAAATCAAGTTAATGTACTTTCTTACAATACCACCATTATAATTTTATTATAATTTAGCTGCCCTTAATTTCAAGACTGGCAATATACTAGTATATTCGTTCAGCCCAGCTAAAACCCTTCTTGATATTAGGTTGTTCCTAAGGAAAATAAACTTGAAAAATATTATTTCCTGGTAACGAAACAGCCCTAGCCCCTACACTAATACGGAGAACCACCTATAACCCGCCTATTCACCCTCAATTAAAGAATTTAGAGAGAATATTAGAAAAAAAAATTAGAAAAGAAAATTATATTATTAAATATCAAAATAACCTGGGGATAGAAGAGAAGCAGTTGTTATATGAAATGAAAAATGACCCCAATTTAAGGGTGATGAAACCGGACAAAGGGGGTGGGGTGGTAATAATGGATAAAATTGAATATGATAGTAGGATGTATAATATTCTTTGGGACAATACCAAATATGAATTGGTCTCTAAAAATGAGATTAATATTGCCTACAACAAAATAGATATAAATCTAAAAGATATGTTATATGAGGGACTTATTGATCAAAAAACATACATATTTTTGAAAGTGGAAAAACCCAAAATTCCCTCGATATTTGGGATTCCAAAAGTTCACAAAAATGAGTCGGACCCCCCATTAAGACCAATAGTCTCGGCTGATGGATCCAAAACTCATCCACTAGCTAAATTTATAGATAATAAAATTAAGAATCTATGGTTAGACAAAGAACAAATTTTAAAAGATTCTTGGGATTTATTAAAGGTCATTTCTAGTATAAAAAATCTGGACAATATTTTATTTGTCACTATAGATGTGACTGACCTTTTTACATCCATTCCATACAATGAGGGTACAGAAATGTTTGAGGAAATATTGTATGAGAGTAAAAACCTAACTAATAATGAAAAACAGGTAAATGCATGGTTAATGGAAATAGTGTTAAACAATAATTTTTTATATTTTAATGGAGAATTTTTTAGGCAGAAACAAGGAGTAGCCATGGGAGCTGCTTGCGCCCCAACCTACGCAAATTTAGTGCTGGCCAGATGGGAGGAGAAATTTGTCTTAAATTCTCAATTTAATTCCCATTGGGTGCTCTACCGTAGATTCTTGGATGACATAGTACTGTTTTGGACTGGGGGGGGGGGGGGGTTTGAGGAATTCATGATTTACCTCAACCAGACTACTAATTTCCTGAAGTTTACACATAAACTATCAAAAAATGTATTACAGTATTTAGACTTGGAAATTTATAAAAAAGAAGAAAGTTTGGAAACAAAAATATATAGAAAACCTACATACTGTAATATGTTTCTACATTATAATAGTGCACACCCCCTCCATTGCAAAAATAATATCACAAAAGGACAATTCGTAAGGGGAAGTCGGATGACAAGTTGTCCAAATGATTTCATCAAAGAATGTGACTTATTAGAAAAAATGTTTAAGGATTGGGGATATCCATTAAAAATTGTAAAGGAAATAAGACAGGAAATAGAAAATGGTAGAGACCTGAGATATACCCCTATAGTGAAAATTACTGATTTAGAAAAGATGGAATCTAAAGACAAAAGAGTAAATCAAGAGAATTTCCAGCTAGCCCTAAGCTTAGAATATAATGCTATGAATAACAACATTAGAAGAATATTTTTCAAGGAATGGGGTAGATTTATTGACATAACTGATATAGATAAACTGGAAGGGATTTCAGCAAAAATAGTGTACAAAAATGCCCAAAGTATTAGAAACATTTTAGAAAGTAAGAAAAATGGGGGTCCACAAGGGGCAAGGAAGATGGGTACATATAAATGTGGTAGATGTGCTCAGTGTCCGTATATTTCCAATACCAACAGGTTACACATTACGAGTAGGAATAGAGTAATTACTAATAATAAGAATTATTACAATTGTGAATCTATGGGGCTAGTTTATATGGCCACCTGTGGGATATGTGATTCCTTCTATATAGGGAAAACAGAAAGAAAACTCAAAAGAAGAATCTATGAGCATCTTAATGACATTAAGAATTGTAAGGATAATAATGCCCTATTCAAACATAGCAAGGAATGCACAGGAGCCACATTCAAGTTTACCGTGTTAAAACATACCCAAAAAGACATAAGAGGGGGCCCTTGGGAGGAAAAAGTAGAATACAGGGAGCTCTGGTGGCAGATAACACTAGAAGCATACAACCCACCTGGGCTGAACGAATATACTAGTATATTGCCAGTCTTGAAATTAAGGGCAGCTAAATTATAATGAAATTATAATGGTGGTATTGTAAGAAAGTACATTAACTTGATTTAGCAACATTTTTTGATAACATTATTAACCATCCATTTGATGTAAGGGTATTTTTATAAATTATTTTCATTAATAACAATAATATGAAATGTTATTTTTTAACAAAGGAACCTTCCTATGATTTTTTAATTTATGGTCCAGCATGTTAAATACATATGAATCTCCACTAGATGGCAGCTGAACACCACAAAGTGAATTGTTTTGTATATATGTATATTCTGGTATTTAGTCCCTTAATCTATGAAAGAAATGAGTTCATATTAACTCTGGAAATTAGCTTCACTTGTTTTAAACATGTTATAAAAAGAAGAGTTTTTAAATGTTTAAATGTTGTACAACTGTTGTTTTTAAGTGAATAGTGAAGCACACTTTTATAAAGAAAGTATGCAATGGGATTTTAAGTTCATTGAATTAAGGTGTGTTTATTAATTAAATGATTATGTAGACTATATAAAGGGAATGTAAATGGTAATAAAGTATTCATCTGATGAAGTCTCAATGCAGCAGACAAAAACGCAAGGGCTCAATAGCGTTTATGTTTTACGACTGATTGTGTTTACCTATCTAATTTACTGAGTGGACCGTGGTCTGGTAATTAAACGTTTTCCAGAAAGAAAGAACTTAATTGCTGTTTTTTCTCCACTTCTACACTTGTTTGTTTTTTGGAGTCTTGGTTTGCTCACCATTACAAACTTTTTTTCACGTTCATGATATCGATCACTGTTGCAATAGCCTTGGCTACATGGCTAGATCACCCTAGCTTACATTTGGGATGTGGAAGGATAAGGCTCGAGGACGATCTGCAGAATGATCCTAGCAAAGCCTGAGCTAGATGTGGAGAAGGAATTACGCTTATAGTGTTTTGTAAAACTACATACAGAGGACCAAGTTGCAATTTCTACAATACATCTTCAATCCAAACACTCCAAAAAGCCATAGATGGAGCCAAGGCTGGGTAGAGTGGGCCTTGACCCTGCCTGGAATAGTTATGTTGTGGTGAGTATAAAAAAGGTAATAACTTAGACATTTGGAAATAGTCTGTTTTGACACAGGTAGTCTCTTCTTACCTTCACAAGAAATGAACAGTTGATCTGAAGATCTAAACATTTAGTTTTCTGACAATAGTACCTGAGCTGACTGTAGACATCCAAGGTATGTAGTTTCCTTTCTCCCTCATATTTAGGTTCAGGAAAAAAAATGGGGCAATGAACAGTTTGGCTTAAAGTAAAGTTGGATACCACTTTAGCCATAAACGAAGGATTAGAACTCAAAGAATCCTGTCCCTATGGAAAATGAGATAGGAGCGACTCAAAATAACAGCTGGAGTGGTTAGAGCAAATATTAAAAGTGTTTTACATGTCAAGAACCTCAAGTCAGCAAGGTTAGCGGGTTCAAATGGAACACGTGTCAGCTTTTCTAACACAAAATTAAGATCCCAAGGAGGGTGAATCATTTTCTTGGAGGCCTCTTATGTGCAAAATCCCTTTCAAAAACATTTTGACATAGCAATGCATTGAAAGAGAAGGATCCATGAGCAGACATGCTGAAATGTCCAATAAATGAACACTGATGGAGGATTAAGAAAGGCCATAGCATAATAACTTGCACAAATATTGTAAAACCAGAGAACAATTGAATGGGTGCTGGTTATGTTGCTGGCACCAACTCGAAAGCCTTTCCATTTGCTAATATATGATTTGCTATCAGCAGGCTTTCTTTCCTCCACTGGAAAGTGCTGCACTCCCTCAGTAAACAGGTGCCTAAAGGGAATTAAGACTCTCACCCAGGCTGTCAGTTGAAGTTGATTGGGGTTGGGGTGTATCAAATACCCATGTTCTTGTGTGAATAGATCCAATGTGTGACGAAGGTTGCAATAATTGACACTGGCCATTTCCAAAAGAAGGGAAACCACTGTTGCCTGGGGCATAAGAGAGTCACCACAATGATTTTGGGGGATTCCTTCTGAATCTTTAGAAGTACATAGGATATTAGTGGAAAGGGTGGAAAGGCATACAGGAGCATTCCTGTCTAAAGAAAAGAAAAAGCATCTATCTTCCAGGCCTTCTTGATTGGAGTCTTGCCAACTGATTTTTCACAGACGAGGTAAATAGGTCTACTTTTGGAATACAGTTGTGTCTGTCCTACTTACCTGTAATAGTAGATGTTTGTAGAACATACTGCCTTACTAGCATTCAGCTAGCAGTGCACTGCTACCCTTCCTCTGGCAGTCTACTAAAGCTCAGAGTCCCTCCCACTACTTGTCTGTGTTGTGATGGACCAATCACCTGGCAATACCTTTTCAGTTTTTTAGGGTCCCAGGAGGTGCTGTAGAATAGCCCTAGTGAAGTCTGCTCTGGATACAGAAAAGACATCTAACTTGTTGTACTTCATAACATTATGGAAAGAGGACCAAGGTGCTGCCTCTAGAATACTTCTAGAGTTCACTCATTCGCAACATGCCACTGAAGAGGAAAAGGCCCTGGAGGAATATGCCTTTAACTTGCTGGATTCAGCTTGAAATAGTGGGTGTAAAAAAAAGCAATACCAATGGACAACCAATGAGCAACACTTTGCTTAGAGACAGGATGACCCTTCTTTGCCCCTATGTAGGAAATAAAAACCCTTAAACTCTTCCTGAATGGCTTTGTTCTGTCAAGGTAGTAACTAAGCTGCCGATGCACATCTGAGGTATGAAGTATCCTCTCTCCCTTATTCTTGGGTTATGGGAAGAACACAGGGAGGTTGGCAGACTGATTCAGAATGTTTTCTGTGATTATCCTCAGCATGAAAAAGGGGTCAACGCATAACACAACCCTATCCCTGTTGAAAATCAGGTAACATTGTCCCACCATGAGAGCATGCAGCTCACAAACTCACCTTGCAGATGTCAGAGCAATAAGCTAAATGTTAAGAACTTCAGATCAGCCTGAGTGGCAGGTTTGTAAGGTGATAAGGTCAATTTTTCCAGAACATAGTTGAAATCCCAGAAAAGAGGAATTCACTTGTGAGATGGGTCTCATATGCAATACTGCTTTCATGAACTATTTCACCAAAAGAAAAGAAGACCAAGGGGATCCACTGGAAGGTAAGCAGAGAGTATCACTAAATGTACCTTAATGGAGGCATACGATAAGCTATCCTGCAGTAGCTTTCAAAACCAGAGGGATGTTAACCTCAAGGGACATTCTCTTCCCATTCAGGCATCACTTAGAAAACCTCATCCATTTGCAAACATAAGATTTTCTATTAGCAGGTTTTCTAACCTCTTTTAATACCTGCTGCACATCCTCATTAAAAAGCACCTAAATGGAGTCAAGACTGAATTACCCAGGTTGTCAGTTGTAGTTCCTTCAAAATGGGATGCACCAGTCGACCTGAAATTGTGTGCATAAATCCACAGTGTGAAGTCTCTGATAATTACTCTTGGCCAACACCATTAGACCGGAGAACCAAGACTGCCAGGACCAATAGGGGGTAACCACAATGATCTTTGGTATTTCTTTCTCAATCTTCAGAAGAGCCTTGTGACTATGTGGAAAGGCTGGAAATGCATACAGGAACATTTCTGTCCAAGGGAACAAGAATGCATCTAACCTCCAAGCATGGCTGCAAGTATATTTGGAACAGGAGTTTTCCAGCTGTCTGTTTTCAAGGAATACAATCAGATCTATCTGAGTTGTTCACCTCATCTGGACTAGATCCTGGAACATACTACCTTAAGCTTCCATTCGTGTTGGTCTGCCCAGGATCTGCTGAGAAAACATTTTGCTCTGATGGGCTATATGATGCCTGAAAAGTTAGAGAATTCTGTAAAGCCAGCTCCCATGCCATCATTGCCAAATGGTCTAGAGGGTATAATCTTTTGCTCCCTTGCTTGTTGAGACACCAGAGTCCATAGGTGATGAAGGACTTTCAAGGTGTGGCTCACCCCCAGCATTTCCTTGATACTGAAGTCTGCACTTGCACCCCTACTGACACAGCTCCAGAAGTGAAGTTGGAAGAATCTGTTTGGACAGATTGTGCTGGAACAGGTGGGAAGAAGGTAGGTCCTGAATTGATACTCATCTGTGCACTCTAACACTGTAACTCTTGCCTGATGAATGGTAGCATCAGCAACTGGGATTTCATGGAATTAAGGTGTTTGGTCAGACACATTTGTACATAACTGTGAATTTTCCTCATGTGGAAACAAGCTAGTGATATGAGAATCATGGATACCGTCAGTCCTAGAATTTTAGGAATTTTCTTGCCAAGGTGGTGTTCCATGAAGAATTCCTGAAACATTGTCTGTTAGGACAGGACCTTGGTGTCCCACACACCTTCCACTCTTGTTTCCCCTTGAAGATGTTCTCTAAGCAAAGTTCGATCAATCTATGGTGACTAAGTACTTTGGAACAGAATGGGAAAAGGGGATACAGAGATTTACGGATATTTGCTGTTTCCACCAAGTGATTTCTCTTCTGACAAACCCCAGCAGTGGAATTTGAAAAGACAAAGGATGTTGGTGCTGAGACCACAGAGTCAATAGATACCATTGTATATTTCTCATGTGGAACCATTGTATCTTTCTCATGTGGAGTCTTGCCAGGGGTATCATTAGAATCCTAGATCCCATAAGACCCCAAATCCTGAAGTATTTACTCATAGTGACCAATGTCTGAATAGAAAACTTAGAAAAAGATATAGATCTAGATCTATTTTTTTTCTTGTAGAAGAAAAGCTCTCTGAACTGGCACCCTACCAAAACAATCCTGTGTGAAGGAGACAAAAATACTTCTGTATGTTCTCCTGGAATCCCAGCTTGTATGAGATATCTCATCCAAACAGGGATTCTTGACACTTTACAAAAGACTCTACAGAGAAAAGACTCTGTAAAGATAAGTAGATCATCTCAATATAGATAAATGTGGATACCCTGTTGCCTACAATGAGTTATAGCTGGAGCTAGACACATTGTAAACACTCTTGGTGCAGGGGATAGTCCAAAGGGTAAGGCAGACAACCAATAATGTCATCCAGACAAACTAAACTTTAACAGGTTAATACGCTCTTAGGTACGTACTAGGCTAGCTGCCCTTGTGGGCCATTTTCAGCCTAGTCAGTTTCCCTTTTTGTGCTTTAAATAACCTGTCACATTTGGTTGTAGATTGGCCTTACCCATCTCATAGTTAATAATTATATATTCCCTCTAATAAGGAAAACTGGGATCATACTATAGATAATGTGAGGTGCACCATACGTGGGATAAAGCACCTAGGAGATGCCTCTGTCCATTAGCAGTACATTAGTAGTACAAGGCAGTACTGGGGTAAATTTGCTGTTTCTCATCCATAGGTCTTAGTGCTTGAAAATAAACAGGAATGAACTTTGTTTTATGTGGATGGGGAGTCGTCTGTACCACAGCAACAGTATCCTCTGCAAAATATACCTCTCTGTTGATGTTGCAGAAGAAGTTTTGATCCCTAGATTGAGTATTTCTCATGACATCTGACTTTCTGATGTGTAGAAATCCATTGGTAATGGATCAGAGGATGACTTGTATGCCAGACACAAGTCACCTCTTAGAAATCTGTAGGATACTGAGTATAGAAACAGGGCTTTCAGTTGGTAAATGTAAGACATGTTGCTTAGGCCTTGTATCCTTTTCGTACAGTATCTTTGTGGCATTTCACCTGTTGCATGTGTCTGGACAAATACATGCCAAAGGTGCCATTATATTCAGTGACTGGCCTAATGAGTGCTGAGTAAAGGGGTGCAATGACATCCCTGGATCTAGACGCAATCTCTTTGTTTATAAGTTGTGCAGTATAGAAAGACTTTCATACAACAACAGAAACATGCTGGCGAAAAGTTAGGTCACTGTTCACATAAGTTCCCAAATCTCAAACAACTGGGTCAGCTTTTAGGGGAGTATTGCCAGTGTGACAAATGTGACAGTGCTTAAAAAATGCTTGAATTTTGGATGAATATTGATGTGATAATAAGTATCTATTAAATCTAGCATTTCCTTGAAACTTGAATGAGGAAAAAGAGATAACAGATTGTGAAGTGATCATTTAGAATTTGAGCACTATCACAAATTTATGAAAGAAAGATCCAGAAATGGTCTCCAAGCACTTTCTTTATTTCTTAGTCTGGCATTAAAAACACTGAATATAAATCTTTCGACAACTAGCAAGCAGAAACTAGTTCTTTGACTCTCTGGGGCAGAAAGTGATGAAGGGCAGGTGGAAATAAAAAAGCCTGCTCTGATGGATATGGAATTACCCCCTAGAAAGGAGGAATTCCTTCCCACGGCCATCTCCAGCCTTAATGGATGATCTTCAGAACTCATCTGCCTGAAACTATATGTTGCCAAAGATAAAAGTCAAATGAGTGTAGCTGTGGGTGACTATAATGTTCAGCATATTCCCAATACCTTTAATTTCTCTGTGGTTGGTGTTGGTCCTTCAGTCCATGTATTTTTTCACATCAATACACTTATGGGGAAGAGCAGTATATATGACTTCCATGTCAGTCATGAGTAATATCTCCTCTGGTTGTATTTTTATTTCTTTGATTTTTTTCCCAAGAAATAGAGTCCAAAATGAATGAAGGAACACTCCTACTAAGCTTTTTAATCTTAAATTCCATATAAATGGATAAAGCTGCAGTGCCTGAATCACCTCCTGCAACCACTGGGTGATACACAGTGTTATCCACATTTTGGTGAGGTTTTGTGAGCAGTACCCTAGGGTAAGGGGCGGTTAGAAAGCTAAACAAATCATCATCTACAAGTCTAGAATTCTATCAGCACAAATCTGAATAAAGATGCAAACTATGTATGTACCACTGCTGCAGTCACTGTCATTGAATGGGATCTGTTTAAGTGCTCCTGGATTAAAGGCTTTGTTTCAATTTACTTGGCTTTTTAGATGGAAAATAGGAAAGTATATAGTACATGTTACTTGTATCATAACTTAGATCTGATGAGGCTCCAACAAGGGCAAACATGATCTGCTCTTGTTTTTACTTAATAAACTTTGGTTTAAACGAGCAATACCAGCTTGAATCCCATTTTCTTGTTTTCAATATGAATGCAAAGTGATGTTTGACATGAATCTTACATTTGAAGATATGACAACAGTCTATTTTAATAATTTGTACGATGATATAATTCCTGTACAAATAGTCTTGCTTTTTTTTTGCTTTGTCCTTCCTTAAGGAAAGTATGCATTACCCTTCCTGCTGAAAAACGACATTTCCTTGATAATAGGTTACATTGTCTGATTATGTATATATGGTTTACTATCAAAAGGTGGAATGGAGAATCTTCGCAGATGGAAATTTGAAACATGGATGCTCGAATTTCCATCTTGCTGAACAACTCTGTATTCAAAAGTTTATATCAGCGAATGCACAGTGCATTCGCTAATATAAACTCGAAGTACTGTACAGAAACTGTGGTACAGAGCGGTGTGGGAAATTCATCCCTTGCCTCACTGTAGTGCGATCTCGGAGTTGGAATATATAGTTAGCAGGGGATGCAGGAGGGCTTGCCCCCTCTGCAAAAACATGATGTTAGGTATAGGAGTTTCCTTTACCTCAGCTCCTATACAGACATCATGTAATCTGTTCGGTAACAATGTTAAATCTGCTGAATTTGTTCAGCTGATTCAACATTATGTCTTGTTGTACACTTTCACTTTTGTTTTTTTTCGGTGTGTTGAATGGAAAATATTTTCCATTTGACATTTTAAAAGTAAACTGTATATATATATATATATATATATATATATATATATATATATATATATATTCTCACTAGGAGAGAGTTTTTATTCAGCTGGACATTTTTCAGGCTTAGCCAAAGGACAGACATGACAAGTAACAGAGAATTTAGTTAAGCATCAAAGTAGCATAGTGATTATGCAATATCACACAGCAATGTCTTTATAATAATTAAAAAGAAGTTATGTATGCACCATAATGTTCCATGTGTGTTTTCCATCTTCGCCTTCATTCTTACTAGGTTGGGTTCCGATCTGATACTCAGATCCGACTCGGCCTTTATATTCAAGCTCAAGGTCTTCTGCCAGCTCGTTGCTAAACCCTATCCCAGCATGCACGAGAAACCTGCCCAGATCTTGTTTGCTCTTATAATAATGGTGGAGGAAGGAGGATGGGATATAAGAATGAAGTCGAAGATGAACAACACACATGGAACATTGTGGTGAGTACATAACTTCTTTATGTAATGTCGTCCTATTTCACCTTCATTCTTACTAGGTTTGGACAGCAGCCCTAGCAGCATTTTTCTTGGGTGGATCCAGGGAGAATATTCTTCAAAGTCGTGGAATCAAAAGAGGCCCTGTTCCTGGAGGCCAAATTGACTTTGTAATGAGTGATAAAGGTAAGTGGTCTTGCCCATGTTGCCGCAGCACAAATGGTATCAATTGGCAGTTTAGCCAGAAAGGCAGAAGAGGTTGCAATAGCTGTTGTAGAGTGGGCTTTAACTCTTCTGGGGAGATCTCTATTTTGAGACTTACAGATAAAAGTTATGCAATCTGAAAGCCATTTTGAAAGTGTTACGTTCGAGACCGGGGTACCTTTCTTTGAGTCTGAAAAGGAGATAAATAGCTGATCAGATTTTCTGAACTCTATTTCTGTGTAAGTAAAAACGTAAATGTCTATGCACATCCAGTTGATGTAACATGTATTCTGCCTTGTTTTCATAATTTGGGAAGAAAACTGGCAGCTCTATAGTTTGGTTCAAATTTGACTCTGAACATACTTTGGGCAAAAAGGAAAGGTTTGTTCGTAAGGGCACCCTGTCCCTATAGAAAAGCAAGCATGGGGGCTTTATAGACAAGGCTTGCAACTCTGACACTCTTCTAGATTGCTATCAAGGGTATAGTTTTTCATGTCAAAAACTTGAGTTCGTAAGATGATGCTGGCTCAAAATGGGGGAAAATTAAATGAGCTATGATAAAATTTAAGTACTGAGGTCCTGGAGGGTCTCTGATAGGTGGTCTTAACAATAAAGTACCCTTAAGGAATGCTTTGCATAGTCTATGAGACTGACATAATATTGAAGCCAGATTCACCTAGATGAAAACTGGATATCACTGCTAACTGAAATCTAATGGTAGCTGCAGCTGCACCTTCACTGAATAGCTTTGCTAGGAATTCTTGAATGGAATTGACTGGGGCAAAAAAAGGTTCAATGTGATTATGACAAGTCCATAAGGAGAATCTTTTCCAGTTTCTTCTATATATCGTTCTTGTTGAAGCCTTATGAGAAGAAATTAGGATGTGTTTAACTGATGAAGAGAGGTTAGGAAACCTGGCTATTGTTGGAATCAGAGCAGCCAAACTGTCAATTTGAGGGTCTGAAGGGATGGGCAGAGAGTTTCTGATGCATGAGTCAAAAGGTCTGGAACCAGGCCCAGAATCCAAGGCTCCTCCTGAAGATGAGGCCACCAGAAGGAGAGCCAAATTTGACAAGGCCAGTGTGGGGCGATGAGCATCAAGTCCCTTCTCAAGCAATTGGCTTTCTGAAGTACTTAAGGTATTAATCGAAAGGGGGGAAAGCAAAGAGGAGACCCGAGGGCCAATCGTGAACAAGTGCATCCCTTGGTGACTCCCCCAGAGGGAGGAATAAGGGCAAAGTAGCTGCTGCATTTGGCATTCAAGTATGTCACAAAAAGGTCGCAGCAAGGTTGGCCCCTTTTGCAGAAAATGTTTTCCGTTACTTCCCGTTTTATGGACCACTCGTGAGGCATCAGAATTGCTCTGCTGAGTCTGTCTGCTATCACGGTGGATTTCCCCAGGATGTGCAATGCTATCAGAAAATGTTGGGGAGAGTTCGCCCCTGCCATACTCTCAAGGCCTCTTGACAAAGGGGGTAAGATCTGGTTCCTCCTTGTTTGTTTATGTACCATACAACTGACATGTTGTCTGTCTGTATTGCAATAGTTCTCAGTGGAAGATAGTCCTGGAATGCTTGCAACACTAGAAGCACCACTCTCATCTCTAGGACACTGATGTGCAAATGGGCCTCGTGATCCTGTCAGTTGCCTTGGACTGTCTTTCCCAGATAATGCCCCCCCCTCACACACACACCCTATTTGAGAGGTATCCGTGGTTACTGTGGCCAGTAGTTGGGGAAGTACAAATGGTCAACCTAGAGTGACTTGAGTGGAGTAAGGCCACCAATGAAGGTCTGTCTTGCAAGTTTCTGTTATTAGCTTGTGAGACATCGGCAGTTCTTGTATTGACCACTGAGTGGACAGCAGCCACTGGAGAATTCTCATGTGTAGACATGTTAGGGGGATCAGAATTATTGCTGCTGCCATTATTCCCAGGACTTTTAGGACTATCCTTGCTTGAACTTATTTGTTAGAAGATATGAAATCTGGTATCTTATAACTTGAATTCTTTCTGGAGGGAGTCTGGCCATCATGTTTGTTGAGTTTAATTCTGCTCCTATGAATATCACATACTGAGAAGGTAGTAAAGCAGATTTTTTTGCAGTTTATTGTAATTCTAGGTGAGAGCAGAGTTGCAATGTGGTGTATCTTGTTTTTATTAGTAGATGCTTAATAGAGGTTAGGAGTCAGTATGGAAACACCTGGAATCCTAGGCGTCTCAAGTGAGCCACGACTACTGCCATACATTTGGTGGACACTCTGGGGGCTGTACAGAGGCCAAAGTGCAGAGTTCAAAATTGGTAGTGACTGGCTCCCAGCCAATAACACAGGTGTCTCCTGGATCACCTGTCTATTTTTATGTGGTAGTACACATCCTGGAGACCTACAGACACATCCAATCGTCTTGTCTCAGAAAACGGAACATTAACTTCAGTGTTAGCATCCAGAACTTGGAGTTTCTTACTCATTTGTTTAAATTGCTGAGATCCAGAACTGGTCTCCAGTCTCATTTTCTTTGGAACTAAAAAGAATCTTAAGTTCCGCATACTATTTGGTCTGCAAGGACTGTTTAGATGACTCTTTTGTCTAGCAACTTTTGAATTTCTAAAGTTGCTTGTTCCCATTCTGTGTGGAACATCTGGAACATCTGGAATCTTTTTTAAGTTTGGAATTGGGAAGGAAAAAGGTGTTGATGAACTGAAAAGTATTGTAGAACCAAACCACAGCCAGTATCCAGAAAAAATAAACTTTTAATGGTAAGCGCTTTCGCGACAAGTTTTGCCACTGGTACGTAGTCCAATTCAAGTACTTGCATAGTGCCTTCAGCCATGTCCACATTCCACAGACCAAAAACAATAGTAACAAAGAGAACACAGAATGGGGTGCAGGCAAGTGGTTCCACCAAACGATAAAAGCCAATGAACTGAAAAATATAGTATAACCAAACCACAGCCAGTATCCAGAAAAAATAAACTTTTAATGGTAAGGGCTTTCGCGACATGTTTTGCCGCTTCATCAGGCAACACATCTCTTTACATTGGTATTTAAAATATATTCCAACCAATAAAAACTCCTATGTAGTTAAAAATCAATTAAAAGCATTAACAAGACAATTAAAATTTAAAACCATAAATACAAATTGTCATCTTACTAAGTTTCTTGCCTGTAAAACTGGCTTTATGGAAGCCTGCTCATTGAGCCCCTTCTCCATTGTAGCTCTCATCCTAATAATCCATTCTAATTCAGCTACTTCTGTCCTACTGGTGACATCCCCTCTCCTTTCATTATTTCTAACTGTTTCTATAGCCATAAATCTAAATGTATGTGTACTATTATAATTGGCCACATGTTTAGCCAAAGTATTATCTGCCCCCCTGTGTATATCATAAATGTGTTCTCTCCTCCTTTGCTTTAACATATGGTTGGTTGGAAAAAGGTGTTGTGTAAACTCTGGATATGATGCTTAGTAACCATTGTCTTTTATTTGTTCCCAGGCTTCTGGGTACAAAGATAAGCGACCTTTAAGTGCCTCCAGAGATGGACAGATGGGCCTCCCTTCAGGAGCACTGAAAGGGCTTACCAAAGAAAGAATCTCTGTTGCCCTGATTCTGCGGACCCCCTCTGCTGCATGGTCAGCATCTTTCATTACTACTTCCCCCTCTGCACCTGGCAGAAGATTCACCATGTGTGTCTTGAAAAGACCTCTGAGATTTTCAGAACCACATTTTGCCACTTCCTTTCTGACTTTTAGGATAGGGTCTGGCAGGCATGGAAAAACAGACTCCTACAGCAGACAGTCTTTCCTTCCTCGTTAGTGTGTCCTTGACTTTGGGCCTCAACAGGGATGAGCCATTGAATGGGGCATTCACAAAGGAAGATTTAAAGGGCTCTGTAAAGTCACATATGTACATCCAAGAACCTGCTGCTCTACTTGCTCCATCCACTGCATAAGAGATCAATCTCATGGAGGCACTGACAAATGAGTTTAAGGTGAAGAGCTGACAGGATACTTTGTCTGAAACCCCTTCAGCTACTGAACCTTGTAGAGTATCTCCTAGCTCTTTCAGGAGGTCTCTCTGCAACCTAGTGAAATGAGTAAGGTAATTCAGCGATCTGAGGGAAAAAGTCACTGAAGAAAAAATGTGCTTTCCATATCTGCCCATTGTCTGAAACTCCTTGTTCAGTGGATAGACAGAAGAAGATGTCTCACAGTTTCTTCTTGGTGGCTGCCACCACAATCATAGCATTTACTGGGACTCCCTTGGTTAGAAAGGTCATGTCTGATGGGGATGTGATAAATTTGTTTGCCTCCTAGGAACAGGTTCCACTGAATCTGGAGCCTCCCACACCTTCCAAGAAACTAGGTCCATAAGTTCATCGAAAGGTGGAGACACCCAAGAGGAGGAAGGGTGAGATCCAAAGGCCTTAAGGTATACAGACTCCTCTGTTGAAGGGTTGGTGGACTTCCAGCTGCCTCTCTGCTTCAGCAATTCCAGGATGTCTCCACAGGAGACATCATCAGGAGACGACCGTGGGGACCCTTCAGCTTCATTGAGGTCCATATCAGAAGTGATGGACTCCTCTGGGGAGTCTAAATGCTTCCTCTTGCATAATGTCTTCCAAGGGACCTCTTCAGAGGGGTACTCTGGAAAGGTTTCAGAGGAGTGGGGGGTGCCCTGTGGGATATCCCGAGTCCTAGGATCTCTACATCCCTGTAGATGCAAGTGTATAGAGGCAGACACCAGTGCTTTTGGAGGGTAGAACATCTGAAGATGACAGAGAAGTTGTCTGTGGAGATGGCACTCTCCTCATCACCTCAAAAGCTCCCCACCCCTGATCCGAGGATATCCTTGGATCCGAGGAAGTCAAGGGAGCCCTTGGAATCAAGGATGATGGGCCCAAGGCCGAAGTAGGAGCCGAGCTCTCCCGAGCCAATGCCCCAAAAGGCAAGGCGGGAACTGTCTGATCTGACTTGCCTCCCCGGACTCGACTGGAGAGCGTTGGCTGCTAGACTCCTCGAGCTCCGATGGAGCTGAGGATGCTGGAGAAATGGTCAGATCTGAAGATACCGTACTAGCTCTGGATCTTCTGACTCCAAAGCCTGGGGTCAGATCAGAGGAGGAATCAGAGCAGATGAGGTGGATGCAGTAGGATCCAAAGCCCTCGGGGTTGGATCCAACAACAACTTGGCCAGCGCTGGTGTCCTCAACATCCTCTGTACCACCCGATCCACATCATTGTTGGATAAAATCCTGAAGACCGAGTTGAGGGAGTTGGAGAATTATATTGCTGTAGAATTATATTGCTGTAGAATTGGTGATCTGAGTGTAGGTGAGAATGGCTCCAGGGCTGGAGACTAGCTCCGTATCTCAAACTCCACCAGCACTGAGACACATGGTTTCAGAGCCAAATATTTTTTGGATCCAATAGGCTTTGGATCTGGTGTAAATGTTTTAGAAACCTTTTTCAAAGGTTCAGATAAAGTAAAACAGGAAGACTACTTCCCTGACTTGTCCAATTTGTCTGATTTTGAAGTTGGAGACTTGTCAGTTTTAGATAAACCCGGACCTTTTTCTAAAGCCTCTGAGAAGGGTTTTTTTAATAGTCCTCTCAATATCAATTTGTTCTTCCTCTCCAGGAGTGCTCTGTAGTTAAAAGCATGTCAAATACAGCACAACTCCTGGAAATGGACAGCTTCAAGGCAATAGACGCAAAGCCCGTGTCTATCACTTAAGGGCATTTTCTGCCCACAGCCCTCACATTTTTTGAAACCCATTGGTTTCAAATCCTTATTTGACATTTTTTACAGAGAAATAAGAAATTCTCACAACGACTTATTTTATTTATTTATTTTCAATAAACTCTCTAACACCAGAGTTATTTGAAGGAAAAAGGGAATAGAGGGATATAGAGGGAGGCACAGCCGTCTAACTTAAACAGGCTATGCTCAGGAGACAGAAAGGGGAAGAGAAAGCCCTCTAACTTAAATGAGCTAAAAGGAAAGGCAGTTCTCTAACTTAAATGAACTGTCTTCAAAGGCACTTCAGAAAATAATGCAAACAACAGGAATAAAAGCTTTCTAACTTAAACGGGTTATTTACCTTTTGAAAGAAATGGCCGGAGAGAGACAACAAGGCCTGACCGAAAGACGACGGCCAATAGCAGAAAACCGCCACAAAAAATGGAAATAAAACTATTTAGCAAAAAACTAACTATATAAAGATAAATAACAAAACACAATAACTTTCTTTCAAATGTTGAAGAGAAATAAACATTATACTTAGCCAGAGCTAGCTGAATGAGCACCCAATCTTGTTTAGCGACAAACGAGATCTGGGGAGGTTTGTGGTGCATGATGGGATAGGGTTTAACCATGAGCTGGCAGAAGACCTCGAGCTTGAATATAAAAGCCAAGTCAGATCCGAGGATCGGATCCAAACCCAACCTAGTAAGAATGACAACATTACATTATATATTTCAAAATAATCACTAACACCATGACATGATACAGATATGAAACAGATAACAGCAGGCATACAAAACTTTATAGAAATGACATTGTTTATGAATATATGCAGTATTTATTTTATTTATTTATTTTACATTTCTTTACCGGGAAAGTCCGACTGGATATATGTCCACTTTCAGCAGAGGCCTGGGGAGAAAAGCTCCAGAAAACAGAGTACAAATACATTAGTAACACTAGAAACATTTAGCGATAAGCATAATATGCAGTTTTCAGTAGGGTTACAAACATAGATAAAACATAGTAGACAACATCAAAATCATACGGCTTCAATTTCAGACAATAATACACACCGTCATGGGCTAAGTCCCATCAAGAATTCATACACTTATTAGAGTATATGACTGAACTGATTAGGGAGAGTTTGCAGGAACAGCGGGTGGTGATTAGTTGGGGTTTAAGCAGGGACACTGCCAATGCTGTTGGAAGTATAGTTTGAGGCTTTTTTTGAACTGGGTTAAGGAGGGTTGGTAAGTGAGTTTGGCAGGTAGCATATTCCAAGTTTGTCCTACTGAATTGGTGAATAGAGACTAACCAGCCACATTTATGCTCTTAGTTGTTTGTACCAGCAGTTTGTCAGTAGAACATATTGACCTCAGGTTGCTGTATGGTTTGATGATTTTATTTAGTGCTGGTATTTTTTCGGGTTGATATAGTATTTTGTGGGTTATTATAAGTTGGTTGTATCAAAGAAGACTGGCCACTCAAGCCATCTTTGTTGAGATAGGTTGATAGATACAGTGGTGGGTCCTAGAGATAGCACCTGTAGCAAATCTAGCAATAACAACTAGCAAGTTTTGTAAGGGTGGCTTGGTTCAGGTTAGTGAAGAGGGGGGAGGCATAGAGGAGGGTAGATAGTAGGTGAGACCGAGCAATAGTGGTTCTTGCAAAAGGAGTGAGGAACGATTTGATCCTGTATAGGGAGCCCAGTTTTTTGTTGACAGGTTTGATGGTTTGATTGACATGGATATCATATTTTAGGGCGTTATCAACTGTGACGCCCAGGAGTTTTGTGTGAGTATCTGGGGATATGATTGTGCCATTGTTGGAACTTATAATAAAGAATGGTGAGGAGGATTTGAAGGTGGGGAAAAAATTAGAAGTTTAGTTTTGTTGGGGTTTAATAGAAGCTGACGGTTTGCAAACCATTTTTCTACATCATTGAAAATATTCTGGGTTAGGGTCATAAGCTCAGTTGAGGAGGAGGTGGTACATATTAAAGTAGAGTCATCTGCGTATTGGATGTAGGTGGCCTTGGGAGTGATGGTGGGTAAGTCACTGATAAAGACTGAGAAGAGTAGTGGTCCTAGTATGGAGCCTTGGGGACTCCTAGAGTAATGGGTAGATGCATGGATAGGGTATTCTGCCATAAAACTGCTTGTTGTCTATCAGACAGGTAAGATTGGAACCATTTCATAGAGCTACTAATCAGTGACAGTTCCTTCAGGGTACAGAGAAGCAGTTGGTGACTGACCATATCAAAGGCCTTAGATCTAGGAAGAAAGCTGTGGTAAGTTTGTTATTGTTTTGGTTGATGTTAACAGAGTTAGAGAAGGATAGGAGAGCTGATGTGGTGCTGTGGTATGGCCTAAAACCATGCTGCGAGTTGGCCAGTAGTTTATTTTGGGTGAGATAGTGCATTAATTGGTTGTAGATGCACTTTTCCATAATTTTGGCCAGTGGTGATAGTATGGCTATTAGTCGGAAGTTTGAGAGATCTAAAGAATTCCCTCCTTTCTGAAGGGGAATGACATGTGAAACCTTCCAGAGAGAGGAGGTAGTGGCTTCAGTCAAGATGTGGTTTATTATGATCGAGACAGGGTATACAATGGCATCTGCCCCTTTTTGTAAATATTCTAGTGGGAGGAGATCAGCTGCCAGTGTAGTGGGCTTTAATTTGTTAGAGATTGGATCGTCGCTGTAGATACAGGTTGGAAGGTGAAAGGGAGTGGGGTAGTGGTTGTGGAGGAGTTTTGAAAAGAGCTGGCAGGGGGTAGTTGGCTAGCTAGTGATTGGATGGTTTTGGTAAAAAAATTGTTAATGATGTTAGCAGTTTCCTTTGGAGTTTTAAGGTTGCAAGTTGAGGGGGTGTGGGTGGAGAAGTTTGTTTATGCCTGCCCAAAATTTTGAGGTTTGTTCTGGTGTTTTTGCTGAAGGTGTTGACAGAATTTTTTTTTGTCTAACAATGTGGCTTTCTTGGTATCATTCCTTAGTTGTCGGAATTTAATATGGTAAAGTGGGTTTTTGGAGGTGCTCCATTTGTCCCATGCTTTATTTCTTGCTATGATTTTGGTTTAGGTTTCTTTGGAAAGCCAGGGGCCGGTCTTAGTTTTGGCTCTGAGGGTGCGGATAGGAGCATGGGAATCTAGAATGGAGAGGACTTTAGAATTAATATAGTCTACAGCATCCTCTAGTGGAAGTTCTTTAAGTATGACCCAATTGCATGCTCTGAGTTCATTCTGAAAGTCAGCGGAGTTAAAGTTCTTGTTGTTTCTGATAGATTTATATAGAACTTGGTGGTGGCTATCTACTTTATGCTTAGTGATGTAAGTCACTTATATCATCTGGGAGGGTACACGTGTTATACAGGTCTGGGTGATTGTTGATAAGAACCCAGTCCAGGATACTGCCTTTGTAGTTAGATTTATTTATTTTGGTGGGTGAGGATACAAGTTGAGTATAGCTGTGAACGTTTATGTGGGTGGTGGGAGATTCAGAGGAACAATTGTTCCAGTCAATATTAACGTCTCCTAACACCATAGTTTCATGGGGGTATGTGTTGGAAAGCCATTGGAGGAAGTCTTCTAGGGTATTTGCATTGTTACCTGGGGGGATATAAATGCATGCAATGAATATAGATTTACTTTTGTTGAGCTGTAGTTTGCTAACTAAGGCTTCTGCATTACTGAACAAGTATGTACAAAACTATTACATTATGTGATGCACAGCAGATTTATAGACATTCTCATGAGGAGAAAGGGGAATATGGCAGTGGGGGGGGGGAGTGCAGTGCACTGTGAATATAAGGAGAATAGTAAGACAAGTAGCACCTATACTGGGTTAAAGGTGGGGAGTATCATCAGGGTCTGATAGGGCAAAAAGGGTGCTCGTGATTTCCCCAGTAAGGTAGCATTTGCATTTTGCTCTTTTAAGTGGTACATTTTTAGCTGTTATTGAAATTCTTTAAAGGAGATTATGGATGTTATTTGTATGAAATAGTACTAAAAGTTGTGGGATTGAGTACAGAGATGTGTTCAGTGCATCCTAAACAGGCTTGTGGTAACTGCAGAGCCGGGGCAGTTACTGAGACAGACCTCAGGCTGAATAGTGGGTGTGGTCTTTCAGACAGCCTGCTTCCAAAGTATGCGAATGTCTAAAGGCCGACAAGTGTGAAAACCAGGCTGCCTTATAGAAGTGTTATTTTCTGATGTATGGGAAGCCATTTGGCTTTTAGCAGTGTACTGCAGTGATGTTCTTTTCTTGTTGATAGATTTATAAATCGACAGATTCTGCATGAGAGAGTTTGGAGAGTGGTGAGATTCTTTTTTGAGACTGATGTAACTGAGGGCCCATATTCTAAAAGTGGAAGCTGTGCCCCTTTTCTAAAGGCTGTTCTGCCAGCTGGGGATAAATGAGAGCTTTGCCATGCTCAGAAAGTTGGGCCAGGTCTGTGGATGACCATATCACTGATACAGAAGATGATGGGTTGAAAGTGGAGGTGGATTGGTGGTTTATTAATGAACAGTGACAATGTAATTAATAAACTGGAAATTAATGAACAGAATCTTTATAACAAAAACCTCTAAACAGAAATAAAGACATATGTATGCTAATAACTTTAAGATTTGCAGAAAAACATGTGAGACGGGTTGATAATCATATGGTTGACTCCTTATTTCACAGGGACAAGTTCAGACTAGTGGCATATGATAACAGTTTCCCATTCTACCCTGGCCACTCCATTTCTAGTTCTAACACAGGAATCAATGAACAAGAAATAAGAGATACAACTGAAAATTTATTGACCTTCAGATAAGGAGGATGCAAGAAATCACAGTAAGACATTCTGTAGCAGTCAGGGAGTGCAGGCTTTACAAATTATAGGACCAATCCTGCTAAAGCATCTAATGGAAAACAGAAAGTATTCCAAGTAAATATATGGGAATTAACAACTATAATAGATAGATATGACTAAAGAATCATCTTCTCCCCAAAGTAGGCAACTGCTATCATATACCGGTCACCGTGCTACACTACTCAGACTTCTGGGTAACAAATAAGCTGACCATTATCACTGCAGCAGTTAAAGGCACATGTGATTATTATGAGATGACACATCAAAAAGATAGAAATATATGGCAACAGTGAACTGACTACACAAAACAAAAAGAGAAGAAGAAAAATCAAATGTCCTTGAAAATAAGAACATGGAGCAGGGATGGGCTCATGAGCAACCAAAAAGGTATATATGCACATACTATCACACAGGCCTGAACATTTTAAAGGGAATACAGAATACCACCCCAACATAGACAGCTTTGAGATTCTATTTTTTAATTTATGAAAGTTATTGGTTTAAAAACACAACAGTCAACTACCCCACACACCTGTGATGCAATAGTGACTGTGGACTCCACTCAGTATAGATTTGCAATGCCACTACAACCCCTGTGATGCAATAGTGACTGTGGACTCCACTCAGTATAGATTTGCAATGCCACTACAACCAGAGCTATCAAAGACTGAACATGACATCTTAGTCAAATGTTTATGATACCTACATCATAACCAACAGACAGGGAACTGCACATCCTGCTCCGATCATGTGGGGGGCCACCCCTGCTAAATATGTATACCAATTCCAAGAATCGCACAACAGTGGAGGAGGCGCAAATTCCATCATTCAATATTTTGAATTTTCAGTCTTTCTGGGATTCAGTCTTTTGATTTTCAGTCATCTGATAGTAAACCTTGTGGTGTACTATTGCATACCAGTTTAATTTCAACATTTATTGATGCAGAGGTCACTTCAATAATAATTTTTTATTATACTTGAATAGTGGTATGTCTAAAGTGTGTGAGTGTGTGTGACTTGTTCAGTAGTAGTATTAGAAAAATAATTTTTTGTGACATAATATGTAGGGTTGGGGCAAGGAGGCAGGCTAATATTAGGTTTAGGAATAGCACATATTTTATTTATTCTTAATGTATTAGGAAATTCAAAATGGAACTAAAAAAACATGGAAGCAATATGTATAATATGTAAATAGTGTGTGAAATGTATAATGGTTTGGCAAAACAATAAAAATGATTATTGAAAAAAAAAGGAATAGCACATATAAGTAAGAGTATGCAACCCCCAACTCTAACCCTATACACTGTGTTACTATAAAAAAAAAAAAAAATTCAGTCTGTTAATCAGGTAAGTGAATTGAATTGGACTAGCAGCCAGAGTTTAGTGATATAGATGTTTTCCATCAAGTACTCAAACATTTTTTGTTCATGGTTAAAACTTTTAAGTGTAATACACCTTCCCTGTTTTGTGTTTGGTTAGCTTATGGTAGCAGAAATCATAGGTTACTGACACAATTACATCAGAAGTCATACTTCTCTTCTGGAAATGAGTGAGATCCTTTCTCCAGCTGACAGGAAGCAGAAATCTCAGGATAGCAGCACATTTACATTGGAAGTTATACTCCTCTTCTAGAAAACAGTGAGATCCTTTCTCCAGGTGGCAGGGCGCAGAAATCTGAGGTTAGCAGCACAATTAAATCAGAAGTCATACTTCTCTCCTGGGGAAGAGTCAGATCCTTTCTTCAGCTGACAGAAGTAGAAATTTCAGGTGGAAGAATCTAAGTGTCTTGGATTCCTAAGTAAAGGCAGAGTACAGGTGACTCAACGGCTGATGGCTGCAATGGTGGCAGTCCTGCAGCCACTGTACAGGACTGTGGTAAAGAATGGAAAGAAGAGTCAGACAACAAAGCCTGTCAATTTACCAGATGTGCATCCCACTTATGACTATGAGCTTTGGTTAGTGACGAAAACGATGAAGTCACAGAAGCAGGCAGAAATAATGTTCTTTCCCATGTTGCTGGTCTCGTTGTGTGATAAAGTTAGTACACAATGACACTCCAGAAGGAGAATCATGGGAAAAAATCCAAAAATGTGTAACCAGTAATAAGCAATACCAAACTCATAAAATACAGGTTCCCAAATGGTTAATAAAAGCTCGAAATGATAAAGTACGAAACTTCAATCTTTAGTGTACCAATACTTTATTCAACGCTTTCATCTGAACAGACTTCATCAGAAAACTAAAACAGCTAACGTGCTAAAACCGCATCTTATATATTCCCTTTCAATACAATAAAACAATTATCCAATTAACTACCATTTTAGAAAAACTTTAAAAACACAGTACTCTAAAAGCATTTCGTAACCTTCAGTTTTCTATATTTCAAAAAAAATTTATGTTGATGGATTAATTTATATTGGGTGGTTTGTCTGCCTGTAACTTAATCTGCCATAATGTCTCTTTTTGTTCAAGATAATTCTTGAAATCACCACCTCTTTGATCTAACCTCCCAACTTCTAATATAGAAAATAAAGACTTTTTATAATTTCTACATTGTAAAGAATGTTTAAATAATGCATTATTTGTGTCTTTGGTTCTAACACTATAAATGTGTTCCCTAATTCTTTCCATAAGGGTGCGTGTTGTCATGCCAATATAAAAAGCATTGCATCCACTGCATGTACTGATATAAATCACCCTTCTACTTTTACAAGATAAATGTCCCAGTAAACATGACTCAATGTGACTCAACATAATGTATAGGCCTTCTGAGATATACCTACAAAAACAACAGTGCCCACATTTATACATTCCCTGTGCTTTCACACTATCAATTACTTCTATACGACTCTTACTATTGTCTTTCTGTAATAAAAATTTTATATTACAAGAATTATGATGAACAAGTTTCGGTTTTTCACCTAATAATTCAATTAATCATTTCCTTCCAAAACTTTCCAAGTACGTTGTATAATATTTCTAATCACACTACTATCACATCATGTCCAATGTACATACTGTAGCTGACTTCCCAGGTGTACAATTTTTTAAGTATTATAAGAAAAAGGTACCCTTAGGATAGGAGGATAAAATTCAGATCTTTTTGACAAAATTTCTTTACTCAAATTATCCAGATACTTTCTATCATATCCTCTATTCTCAAATAAGTTAGTTATTAACTCAAATTCCCTTCGAACACCTTCTTCACTAATAGTCATGTGACTTGCTCGAATGCATTGTCCCTTAGGTATGTTCTTCTTAATATGTAAGAGATGATTACTCTTACTCTTATAATGTAAATTATCCATTAGTAAAAGTCTCCTTTCTGTAGATCTCACTTTTAAATTCTCCAGATACACTATCCCATGTTAATTTAACATCCAATAAGTTTATTATGTGACCAACATCCCCCTTTGTCAATTTAATGAACGTTTGCTCATTTAATTTGGAGATTAACAAATCCACCTCTTTTTCAGTTCCCTCTAAAATGAAAAATAGATCATCCACAAATCTCCTGCAATAGTGTATTGAAAATTCCCGTAATATCATGCTTTCCCCACCATGCCATAACTATGTTGGCATACGATGGAGATGCCGATGACCTCATGGCTACTCCTCTTTTTGTTTGTAATATTCCCCATTAAATATAAAAAAGTTGTTGTTTAACAATTCTTCTATCATGCTACACAAAAAATTAACTCTTTGACTATTTAAAAATGTGTTCACTGACAAAAAAGTTCTAACAGCTCCAACCTCTTTTTTGTGGGGAATATAAGTATATAAAGATACTACATCCACTGTAGCCATAATGCATTTTCTACTACCAACCTCAAAAGTCTGGGAAAATTCCCTAATTTTGTCTACGAAATCCCATGAATCCTTTATATATGTTGGTAACCCTTGTATTTGTCTTTGTTTGTGTCTTTCGGCTTTTCCCGGTTAGAGGTCGCCACAGCGGAACTCCAGTCTGCTAATGATTGGCAGTAGAGTTTTATGTGCTGGCTTGCCGGGCCTAATGCACAACCTTCAATGAAGGAACACCCATTCACGCATGTCGCCACTCAAAAGACGCTCTAACTAAGAATCGAACGAGCAAAGTCTAACTGAGGCGACAACGCTACCGCAGCACCACCACCGCGGCATTACTATAAGGTTTAAAATTGAGTTTACCACCAAAGCCATCCCTTCTGTTATAGAGTGTTTTGCAGACACAACAGGTCTAAAAAGAGGTTTTGTTTTGCTCTTACAAATTTTGGGGATACCAAAAAGTACCCCCACTTTTGGTTTTTCAACAGAACAGAAATGATACATATCAAAATCAATCTCTTCATTCATTAATGCTTCATACAAAAAAGTCTGACTACACTTATAGCTCTTAAAAATGTCCCCTAATGACACTTTTAAATATTCATTTTCATTTCTTAACAGTTCCATACCAGTTTTATATTGTGCATTCGTCATAATAACAATGTTTCCCCCTTTGTCACTTTTCATAAACCTTAAATCATTGTTACTTTTTAATTAATTCAATGCTGTTCTTTCCTTTTTATTTAAATTATCATACAACTTTTTGTTATTACCAAATATTTCTTTTAAATCTTTTAAACAGACCTCTTAAAAACATTTATTGTATGGTGTAACCTCGGGGTAAAACAAGAGGGTTTTATGAACTTATTTTCACATTTCTTTACATGTCTCAGTAAAGGTTACATATTACAAAACAGAAAGATCTAAAACACGAATATATGTACATCGACACAAAGTTCGATGTACATACACAGCGAAACACGGAAATGGCAAAAATCAAAACGCCAAATGTGTTTCCTAGCCAGCAGAGCGGTAGTGGGAATAAGGAAATATATCCTTTTCCCCACTGTAGTGCGGTCTTGGAGGTGGTATTTTTAAGAAGGGGGGTGTGGGGTGCAGGCGGGCTTGCCCCCCCTGCATAAGTGTGTTACTGTATTTTTGTTATTTTGTGCTTACCTGTGTGGTGCGTTTTACTGATGAAACATGTTCGGCATTTTGATTTTCACCGTTTACGTGTTTCACTGTGTATGTACATCGACCTTTATGTGTCGATGTACATACATTAGCATTTTAAATCTTTCGGGGTTGTAATATAGACCCCTCAGTAAATACTCTAAATTGATTTTGCGAGTAAATTTCTTAATGTCAAGAACAGTCCTGGGAAAGTCCGCCTTCCTAGTAGGCACAAAACTAAGACCATACATCAAAACATTCTGTTGTTCATCAGTTAAAACAGTGCCACTTAAATTAATGATGTTAAAGTCCTGACAATAGTGACTTACTGTTTGTCTGTTGATGAGTCCGAAGTTAGTTGTTCCCCCGTTGTTAGCGACTTTGTCTTTACCATTCTGCTAGTGCTGGTTCCGTTTTTTGTCAAATTCATATCAGAAACTTTAGAACCGTCACTTTCCAGTCCTGCTGTCCTCGCCGCTTCTACTTCTCTAACTTCTAAATCATTGCCTCTCTGTAAGGACGCATCATTTATAACTTCTGTTGGAAATAATTTCATCAGCATGGCCTTGCTGTTTGATTGGCAGAATGACCTGCCCTTCACTACACTAATCCAAGTCTTTTTAAAGGTAGACTTGGAATCAGTCCCTTGTTGTACTGATTTTTTTTATTATTATTGCTGGAGTCAGAAAAATCAAAAGCAGTGTTGTTTTCATAAGCTGCCACATCCCTTAACAGCTTATTATGTTTACGGGAAATTACCTCGTTCTCATGTTTTTCCACTTCTTTCAGCATTTGTTCGTACATAACTTCATATTCAAATTCCGTAGATAAAGCAGACACTTCCTTGTCTAACACAAGAATATCTTCTTTTACTGACTCCATTTTCCTTTTGTTGTTTTCTATCAACAACTAAAGCAGCTTCAACCCAGTATCATTGAAGAATTTTTTTCAGCTCACCAAAAAATGGATCATTTGCTGTAATACCACAGGGACATTTAAAAAACTCAGTCCCTTTGGTACTGTCATCAGTTCTATACATCTCTCAAAGTATCTGCATTCTAAATTGAGAGATCTGTATTTTTTTTAACATTCTATATAATTTCTCACACTTATTGACATATTCTTCTATCTTGACTCTTGTAACTCTATAATCAACTACACCAAAAGAGTCAAATTTGTTACTAAGTACAGAAGAAATGGCATTATAATGAATATGACTAAGAATTCTCACCAGCCCTTTCGTTCACTGCAGACACTGTTCCGAGTGGACATGTCAATTACTGTGGTCCTTTATTCATCTGAACTAATAGGTGTCTCACCTTCACAATCTTTTGTGGTCACCAGCACCTTCAAGGTCTTTTGGATGTCAAAAAGGCCAATAAAACATGTAATAACCCAGTATCTCTCATAGATGCTGTGGCATGCACAGATAAATCCAGCAGTGGATCCATAACCTCGGCCATCGGTTCACGTCTTCAATGCACCAAAAAATCCAAACACGTGTAACCAGTAATAAGCAAAACCAAACTCAATGGTCAATAAAAGGCTCGGAATGGTAAAGTACGAAACTTCAATCTTTAGCGTACCAATACTTAATTCAACGCTTTCATCTGGACAGACTTCATCAGAAAACTAAAACAATTTATGTGCTAATACCACTCCTTATATATTCCCTTTCAATACAATAAAACAATTATCCAATTAACTACCATTTAAAAAAAAAAACTTTAAAAACACAGTACTCTAAAATCATTTTGTAATCTTTGCATTATTTAAACATGATTTACAGTGTAGAAATTATAAAAAGTTTTCATTTTCTATATTAGAAGTTGGGAGGTTAGATCAAATGGGTGGTGATTTCAAAAATTATCTTGAACAAAAAGAGACATTATGGCAAATTAAGTTACAGGCAGACAAACCATCCGGCATAAATGAATCCATCAACAAAAAATGTTTTTTAAAATATAGAAAACTGAAGGTTATGAAATGATTTTAGAGTACTGTGTTTTTAACGGTTTATTGAGGAGGATCATGGGGTACAGCCACTCCTCCACTTAGTTGACAGGAGTCAACTGCGGTGATTTGGGCACTTCATAATGATGTCCCCTGTGTGCATCCCATTAGAGGCAGACCAGGCACAATCCACTGGAAGGGGTTCTCACATCACACCCAGTGCAGACTGGACAGAGTACATCTCTTTAACTTGCCTAGGAATGCCGGGGGATCCCACATGCTGAGCTGGAGACTATTGCTAGGATTGAAAAGCCTTATCTACATTGCTCAATTTGCTACCTCTGCAATGCATCATCAGGTCAGGTGATTTACAGAATGATGACAATGATGCGAATGATGACACTGATGTCAGTTTTATAATACATATGTTACACAAGCAGCTTCTCATACTTAATGTAATAAAAGAGCAAACTAAATGATAAGTCAAGGCACCGTGTGACGTAAAGCACTCATTTGTTATGTTGCACCACGCTCTGCCCACAAAGGACTGGTGGACAAGTTTTCAGTTATTAATAATTGCATGGGAAGAACTGATACTGAATCCCAGCAGCAGCACCTTTCCCAAAGGTATGCATATCTTACAGGTATTTCATCAGAAGAGACAACCTCACCTACCTAGAGTTGTTACTGGCCCATATATGAAATTATAAAAGGAAAATACCATACATAGCCAATAAAAATGTCCATCAGGTTAATCCTGCTTACGTCTGATTGGGATGATTTACTGGTATTACTTAAAAACTAAGAAACGTGAGACAGGACTTTTTTTTTTTTTATTGTCCCTTGTTAACTGGAATTGTCCACAAGGCATAAGTGCCTATTCTCAAAGGAAACCCAGAAACACTGTCTGATGAAGTGACTTGTTCAGAGGTGCAAGTGAGACTAACAGAATCAAACTCAGGACTATGATATGAATGTTATCAGTAGCTAACAGACTCAGTCTTCTGTGTTATCCTGCCTTCTACCATAATGCAAACATAGAAGAAAGAGACTTTAGTCTATCTAGTCTTTTAGGTTATTGCAGCAAGCAACCTGTTTCTCAAACTGCTTTGTGACCTTCTAAATATTTCCAGTGATGTAGTTACCACTTCCCACTCCAAAAGCTTGTTCCATATTTCTATTATCATTCCTATGAAAGCATTTCCTGATACTCAGCATAAAGCTAGATTATTACAGGTGGAATTTATATAATATAAATATATATAATTTGCTGTTTCTTTCTGGTTTTAACTCGTGTTCCCTGTAATTGCCTTGTCACCTATAACTGATCATTTTTTTATCTCCTGGAATCTAGATGGGATAGTACTAAAGCTTTGGGTCTTTCCATACCAGACTCTCTCTCTTATGCCCTCTTAATTACATTAGATTCCCTCCCTGTTTAAGATCTCTAGAACAAGATACAATCTAACAGATGCTTTTATCATCCAAATATTCCCCATATAGATGCTGATACAAATTTCATTGCTGAATATTAAAATATCTTTTCTCTGTTTCAGAGGGAATTCCAGTTCAAGCTCTTCAATGCTACTCCCTTTCTTCCAAAAATATCCCTCTATATCCATGACGGACAAGTTTTAGCACATATTTTCCTGAAACTCTGCTGGGACTTTACTATTTCACAGAAAAATGGCTTATTTAGATTAAGTACCTGGTGACACTTTGCTAGACACTGCGGTGGTGATGCAGCGGTAGCGTTGTCGCCTCACAGTAAGACGTTGTCTTGTTCGATTCTCAGCTACAGCGTCTTCTGTGTGGAGACATGCGTGAATGGGCGCACCTTCGTTGAAGGTTGTACGTCAAAGCTGGCAACTCGGCATGTAAAAAGCTCCTGCCAATCATTAGCAGATCGGAGTTCTGCTGTGGCGACCCCTAACCGGGAAAAGCCGAAAGACACAACAACAACAACCTGGTGACACTTTGTTCAGGAAAAGATTTTCCAACTTTGAAAGTAAAACTGATAACTGTGAAGGACTAAAATAAGTAAATAATGTGGGAAGAAATAGCCAGAGAATTTTTATGGCTAGGCTTGTATAGGCCCTAGGGCTGATAGCCTAGTACCAACCTATGAACCTATTTAACCTTCCTGAAATTTCATTAAACATATTGATAAGTTTTATACTTTTTTGTACAGCAGATGTCTTAAGAAAAATAAACTTTCATATATTACTTCTTGTCACTAAAAGGATCAATTTCAGATAAAAATGGACTCTAAGAAAATTATAGTAATGAAGAGATCTTTTGTAAACTTTAATCCTCCCCCAGTTGGGGTTTATTAACTATGGTGTGTGTTTTAAGTTAGGGCAAGTGTTTACTTACCCTGGGAAAAATTTGCCATTTGGGTATTCAAGGTTTATCAATTTTCCTCTTTTGAAAATAAGTTTCAATTGCATGGGATTTTGAGGTTTAGAAGTAGATTCATGTGTATATATATATATATATATATATATATATATATATATATATATATATATACATACACACATACATACACACATACATATATATGTGTGTGTTGTGTAGTACACATACACACACACACACACATACAGATGTGTATGTATATATCTAGCCAACTATATATATATATATATATATATATATATATATATATATATATATATATATATATATATATATATATTAGATATATACCGCTCCACTACATCCAGCACCAACCAAACATGCAAATACCCTGAATGGGTATTTTTAAACCCAAAATCAACAATGAAACATTATTCAAGGACAAGGCAATATAGAATCCACGTAGTTTATTGCCCAACTCAACAGTGCATACACAAACCTAGGTTTCGCCCACTGGCATCATCAGTGTGTATTGCAATCACGGAACAGTGACATATTTATCCCCATTCCATCAGTCATTTGTTTAAAGGTACAGTGTACCCAGTAACAAAATTATTAAACACAAAATCCCAAACATCATATAGTACACTAATTTTTATAGGTACCTTTACTTAAATTGCTACCTAAAACATTACTATTTCATCTCCATGAATGCCTAGCACCTATTATACCTTGAATAATCTTACCAATGGTCATTTAAACCTGGTTTAAATAATGCTCCTAAATACACAATCCACTTCCTTTCTTTTTCGGTTAATATTCTGTGTTTACTGGCTAATGTTAAATTTTCCCCTACTACCTGATCAATACCCAGAAAAATAAAATGTGCTCCTGCATGCATTGAGTATGTTTATACAATACACTCCGTGCTCTTTTACAATTGATGTCACTTATATGTAGTGCTATTCTCTGTCTAGGGTCTGCCCCACATAAAAAGCCCCACATTGGCACACCGCCATATAAACCACCCATTCACTACTACATGTGATCAAGTATCTTATGTCATATACCTTGGGTGTATTTATAGACGTAAATGACTTGGTTTTAGAAACAACCATACAGTGAACACAATGTCCAGAATATGTGCTACCCATTATTTTACTAACCTGGTTGTGTCTAACATATTTTTAACTCTTCTTAAAGTTAGCTAAACTTTCACCTATGGTCTTTCCTCTCCTATAACCAAAGGAACACTGTGTGTCTATTAGTGTACCCAAAAACCTATCTGTTTTCAATATGTGCCAATGTCACTATATTATATCTTTAATTTTGAAGCTGTTACTTCCAAACTTAGTCATGAACCTAATAACGTGGTTTCCTTCAACTTGTGGCAGCTCAATCCCCTCCAATAATTGCATTCTAGGAATAGAATCTGCCATACGTATAACTCTATCAACTTCTCTAGCTTTATATCCCCTTGCCAGAAATCTAGACTTCAACTGTTTGGCCTGTGCCTGAAAATCACCCGGTTGACTGCGTATATGCTTAAGTCTTTTAAATTGAGCTTGGGGGATATTATTAATAATATGATATGGGTGGTTACTATCTGCCCTTAACAATGAATTCTTAGTAAATGGCTTCCTATATAAATTAGTGTGTACCACGCCTTTACTAGCCTTGGTAACCATGACATCCAAAAATTAAATTCTTTTCCCTTCCAATTTACCACTAAACTGAATGCCATACTGATTTTGGTTTAGGAAGTTAACAAACTGTCACCACCTATCCGTAGTACCCTGCCATACCACCCAACAGTCATCCAAATACCTTCTCCACATCAATAATTCTGATGTAAATTCTGTCTGTTGGTAAATCATTTACACCTCCATATACCCCATAAACAGATCCGTAAATATGGGAGCAAAAGTTGCTCCCATAGCTGTACCTTTTATCTGCAAGTACCATTCCGACCCATATCTAAAAAAATTATGTTCTAACACCAAGCCCAATAAATTTAATAAAAATTCCTGTTCTTCATTCTGATAATAATCGGAAACATGAAACCAATATTTTACTGCTGCTTTTCCACCCTGATGAGGAATACACGTATATAAAGCCTGTACATCTACTGTGCCAATAAAGGCCTGAGTAGGAATATAAAGATCATCCATTAGCTGTAAAAACTGATTAGTATCTTTAATCCTAGCCGACACATGTTAATAATGGTTTCAGTTTTGATTCTAAATATACTGATAAGGGTTCTATCAAGGACCCTCTACCAGCTACAATGGGTCTTCCTGGTATGGGGGAAATGGACTCATGGATCTTAGGGACTAAATAAAAATATTGTGGAGAAGGATCATCGACTGTCAGTTGTTGTAATTCTTTTGTAATAATACCGACCTCTCTAGTTCTTTCCAAAAACTTGTCAATTTCCTGTTTAAATGCCACTATAGGATCTATAAGAAGATGGCAATAAGATTTCATGTCAGTCAAATGTCGTTGAATTTTTGTTTCATATGCCTCTTTGCCCCAAACCACTATGGCGCTACCTTTATCAGCCTTGGTAATAACCAGACGATCATTATTACTCAAATTTTCCAACACTTGTTTTTCTTCCCGAGTCATGTTATGCTTAAAATGCTTATACATCTTACCCTGATTTAATTGTAAATCGTGTAACACTTGTTCCTCAAATATTTTAACTGCTCCATAGTACGGGGGCTGAAACTCAGATTTTCTGAATTTAAATCGATCGTGTTCGTCCCTAGAATGAGGTCTATGTGAAAAATAATATTTTAAATTCAACTTACGACAAAATGCCTTTACGTCTTCCACCACTTCAAAATGAGACAGATAACTATCCAGTACAAAGCCGAGGCCTTTATTTAGCACTTGATATTCTAAATCAGAAAATGCATACTCAGTTAGATTTACCACCAAATTCTTGTCTATGCCCTGGCTATCTGTAGTATTATTATCTATCCATCGTTGGCCATTTGGCTGAACATTTCCTCCATTTCTTGGACTTACATGTTTCCTGCCCCCTCTCCTAAAGGGCCCCTTACCCTTTTTGGTATTGGGGAACTCAAAACAGTGGGTTCTCCTCCCTCTATTTCTATATCAGTATTTGAATAACCTGAAGACACATCAGATATGCTAGAGTTTTCTGTACTTCTTCTACTAAGTATGGATCTTGGCCTTTTCTTTATAGGTCTGACTTGTCCCTTATGGTTACCATCTGTAAATCTGACTGACCTTTTAACTTTCGTCCAAGTATAAGCTAAATTATTAGCATAATCCTTGTAATCTCTCTGAATTTTTTTAAGTTTCCTGTCAGATAGTTATTTCTCCATTTTTTGTACCTCATTAACATAAAGTGCATATCTTTCATTATACGTTTGTTCTTGACTATACTTAACTGTGTCTTCATAGGCCCTATTCAACTTTACAACCATCCCTGTATGTTGCTCCTCATAGTACTCTATTAGTAATCTAATAAACATACTAGAAGCTGTAGACTGAACTTGTCTCCATTTACTTACAAAATGTTCATTATCGGCCCCAATCCCTGGTTCTAAATAGACCCTAAGGCCTTGGGGGGCTATATTGGCCATAACATATGCTTTTAGCAACTTTCTATGCCAAACATTAGCTCTCACCTTTTTAGTAATATCAGTTAACTGGGTAAACTGTGATTCCAAATTAGCTCTTTCATTACTTTTTACAGATGCTTCTGTCCCTCTTCCCACGTTAAAGGTTGTCAAATCATCATTACTGGTGGCCAAAGTGGCCAAAAAAGTGTTTAAATCTTGAACTTCAGCCATCCTAAATATTTTAAACTATCTTGCACTTAAACCTAGAATATAACCCTAATAAAAAAATACTGCAAACAAGCTTTTGCAGGGGTGTAATGCCCCTACATCCACCCCCACTACTTATAGATACTAACTCTGTTATAGTACTACAGTGGGGAAAGTGGTATATTTCCTTATCCTCACTGTACTGTACTTCAGTGGTACAATGTTTTTTTTTTTTTATGTCCGGTTCAGTGAACCAGTGTTTGTGAAAGTGTACAGTTAGGGGGGACTGAGGGGTGCAGCCCCCCACATTGGGGGTGTGGGTACAAGCTCCGCAACCTATTTTCCTTTATAATGTGTACTTTTTGTTTTATTTTCTTCTTTTAAAGGAAACTATGTGGGGGGCTGCACCTCCCCAACTATATATACCAACTCCAGGGTCGCATGGCATTGGGGAGGGGGACAAATCCCAGTTTTATGCCTTGAATACTGGCTTTCGACCAAATGAAATTTTGATCAAATGAGTTTTTATCAAATGGTCTGTCGATCAAATGAAGGAGACCCATATATATATATATATATATACATATATACATATATATCTAAATATATATATATATCTAAATATATATACATATATATACATATATATATATATATATATATATATATATAGATACAGATATGTAGAGGCACACACATACACACGCGCGCACACACACACACACACATTGAATAGAAAATTCTTTAAGAGGTACTGACAACAGACTGAAAAAAATAACTCCAGACCATTTTTTTACTTTAACAAAATATATGGCTAACAGGCAAATTAAGACATTTTACAGAACACAGAAAGAAGTATCTACATAAGAATTTACTGTGTACCTTGGAAAAGAGAAGGAAGCCATATGACTGACTTTTTGACAACTTGGATATATAACATTAAATCTTCCAAAGGCTCTTATCTATATTATAAGACTGAGCACATAGATCAATTGCAAAACCACCCACTAAACCTGGAATAGTATCCAGATCTATCACTGTCAAATTTATGACATATGCAGATTGTTCTAAAACTGACATCGACTAAATCTATCATCAAAAATGCAACAACTATGAACAGAAGAAAGGCTTGTTGGTCATCAAAGGACTACACAAAACAAAATAAAAACACTTCTCCAAAGCCAACTTCATGCTACTCAAGTTAGAAGTGACAAACTTCATGACACCCATGCAGATGGCAGCTTAAAGTTCAACTGCTGAATCCTACACTAAGGCACTGTACGAGCACATCCACTCATGCATAAATCGTGCCATCCCAAATAGAACCAAGATGCTCTCATCCAAAAAAAAGAAGCCAATCTGGTGGTCCCCCTGCCATAAACAAACTTTACAACAAAAGGAAGAAACTGTTGCAGAAAAGAAGAAAATCCCAGGATGCAAAAAACTTCCTTACCAGCCTCAGTAAGAAACTGAGATCCCTCATAAAATCCTCCAAAGCTAGTTACGAAAATAAAATTGCCAAAGATTCCAAAGACAACAACAAGGCATTCTATAACTTTGTCAAGAATCTAAATGGCAATGCTCAGATCTGCTCTGAGCTAAAACAGAATGGCATTAAATATACTGATCCCAAGGATATTGCCAATATCCTGGCAGATCGATTCAGTGCCAACTTCACCCCCTCTCACCCCCTAAATGGCCCATCTCAATACCGGAAGACTGCCAAATTCCGGTAATAATGGTCACAGAGGTAAAAAATGCACTCTCCAAAGCTAAGAATACAGCATCCATGGGACCAGATGACATCCCGGGCTGTGTACTACATGAACTACAATATGAACTGACACCTCACCTAAGTGTCATGTTTAATCATAGCCTCACCTCAGGTTTCATGCCCACTGAGTGGCGCACAGCTACAGTTATCCCACTCCACAAGGGGGATCCACCTTGGATCCCGGAAGCTACCGTCCCATCAGTCTGACGAGCCTTATCTGCAAGGCCATGGAGTGTATTATCATGGAACTTATAAACAAAGACATTGGCAACCTTCAAACACTGGACCCCACCCAGTTTGGGTTCGTGAAGGGCCTATCTTGTCTCCTGAACTTGATTGACTTCTTTGAATCAGTCTCCAGAGCCATGGACAAGGGTAAGGTGGTCCACACAGCCTATCTAGACCTTGCCAAGGCCTTTGACACCATCCCCCACTCTGGAATCATAGATAAACTTACTAAGCTGGGCATTAATCCCTATGTCACCCAATGGGTTGCTAACTGGATTACTGATAGAACCCACACTGTAAAAGTAGCCGACTCCAAATCCAGCTCCAGACAAGTGACAAGTGGTGTACCTCAGGGTTCAGTCCTGGGACCGCTCTTGTTTGGCATCTACTTCTCTGAAGTACAGGCCAACCCTAAGGGACTCTAGATAACAAAGTTTGCAGATGACTGCAAACTGGGAGCCATTACTGAATCCCCAAACGATGTGGATACTCTACAAAGGGGCATTACAGAAACAGATGCTTGGTGCCAGAGCCATGGGCTCAAGCTCAATGCCAAGAAATGTATAGTTATCCCCTTTGGGAAAAAATATGTATCCGTGAATTACCATATAGGTGGCAGTACACTAAACACTGAAAGTTTGATAAGAGACTTAGGGACACAGGTGGACAGTGGTCTCACCTTCGATAACCACATCACCACAACAGTCAGGAAATCCTTCTATGTGGCACACCTCATCACTAAGGGCTTTTCATCCAGAAAAAAGGAGGTCATTGTCCCACTGTACTCATCCTTCATTAGACCCATTATAGAATACAATGCCCCGTTTGGTATGTACCTCTCAAGACATCTGCAACAACTGGAAAGGCCACAGAAATACCTCACTAAAAGAATCACAGGCCTAAAGCAGACACCCTACGCTGACCGCCTTAGAAAACTCCAGCTATACTCTGTCGCATATCGTCTACTCAGAGGCGATCTTTGCTTAACATACAAGGCCATGTCAAACCCAGAGCTGTTGGACATGCTACACTTAAAGAAATCCCAATCCCTCAGAAACACATGCTCCAGGGATCTAAACCTTGTCATCACAATAAACAAAACATGCTGGAGGGATAGGTTCCTGACCCAGAGACTCCCCAGACTCTGGAACAGATTGCCCATACATGTCAAGCAGAGTGCCTCTTTGGTCCTCTTCAAAAGGAACCTTGACGATTGGATGGGAGAAAGGAAATTCACCCCGGGGATCACGTCAGTCGCCCTGCTAGACACGGGTCCGGGGAAGTAAATAGTATGGGAAGAAATAGCCAGGGAATTGTTATGGCTAGGCTTGTATAGGCCCTAGGGCTGATAGCCAAGCACCAACCTATGAACCTATGAATTATAAAAAAAGAAAACAGATGACAACACTTTTGAAGAAAATCTGTCTTATGTTCAAAATAAAATTTAATTGCAAATGGTGATAATATGGACTTGGACTATATTAAAATAAAAAGAGGCAACCTGAAATTAAAAAAGGAAGACTAGTAGTATTCAAAAATAGAACAATGAACAAAGCAAAACAAAGGAAAATGAGAAAATATTTAAAAAAAACTAAAGCAGGATTCTTTACTTACTTCTTTTCACATGAAAAGATGTTTATCCACATTAGGTGTTAATGTCTTTTAAATAACAATATTTATTTTCAAAAAATGTCTTGTTGTAGGAAAAGGTAAAGCCAGTTTCATTACGATATTTGATTTAACTATTAGTTTAATATAGTTATAATGCAAATAAAAGTGCAATTATAAGTAATGTACACAAATAATTTTTTCACTCCCTGGAAGCACTCCTCAACTTGGGAGATGCTGTTGCCTGAGCAGTCACAGGGACATTGTTCAAAGTCACAGAGAGCACCCCAGCTACAATACCTTCCATACATCCAGACCACAAACTTAGAGTGAAAGAACCAGAGGAAGAGGTGTATCCATTTCATTAAGGACAAGTACACCTTGACACTGGTCAAACAGGATGACTCTCTTCAGCTACTCTGTATCCAATTAACTATGAGCAAAGCCCCCTACCACATTATAGCTATCTACAGGTCCTCCACCATGAACCAGGAAAATAATTATTGCATACCTGGACTTACTGGAGACACTTTCCATACAGCCCAACACCTAACTATCCTTCCATCAACTGAGAAACATACACAACCACAAATATGCTGGCTCAAAGGTTTCTGGACTTTATCAATGCAAATGTTCTAGAAGAGCTAGTCAGCACCCCATACAAGGGGCTCAAATGTCCTGGAAATAGTACTCACTAATATGAGGGACCACTGCATCCACCCGTTTGATGTCCTCCCTGGTAAGATTTGATGGTAAATCAGTCTCGTTTGATGTAATTGTTAGGCCAGATACCCCATCAGGCTCAAAAACACTTAAGAATAAGTTGTTTAGAATCAGTTGTACTTGAACGGATTGCTGAAAAAACAAGCCACCTTGGTGAACACCTAATATAAACAGGCTATACAACAAGAAATGTCCAAGAACAAGAGGGAATTGGCTCAGCAAAGGAAGAAATCCCCACTGGCTTAAACAAACAAACAAATTAGAGATCTTGTAAAGTCCTCCAAAGCTAATTATGAAGCAAAAATATCCTCCCTAGTTAAGGATAATCACAAGGCATTCTTTATCTACATCCAAAATCTAAAATAGAATACACAGCTTTGCACTTAACTGGTTGTGGATGGCACCACCCATACTCAGCTGGAGGCAATAGCCAACCTGCTAGCTGACAGATTTGGAGCAACCCCCCCCCCCCGTCCTGAATGGTCATTCGCCCAAAGTATACCTGCCACCACTCCTCAGACTACTATCTCAAGAGAGGAGGTCATCTCTGCATTCTCCAAGGCTAAAAATACAGCATCTATGGGATCAGACAACATCCCACGTTGTCTTTTACATAATTTAAAACATGACCTAGCAGACCCACTTGGATCCTTGTTTAACTGCAACCTGCGAAGTGGCTATGTTCTGACAGAATGGAGAACAGCAACAGTAATCCCTCTGCACAAAGGGGGACCATCAAAACTGACCCTAGAACTATAGACTCATAAGCATGACAAGCCTCAACTGCAAGGTAATGGAATTAATTATTATAGGCCTTATCAACAAGGACATAGGTACTCTCCAAAGTATGGAAACAAACCAGTTTGGATTTGTTAAGTGTAAAGCATGCCTGTTAAACATGGACAAGGGAAAGACAGAGCATATCACCTTCCTTGACCTAGCCAAGGCATTTGTTACAATCCCCCACTCAGGTATTATACAAAAGCTCTCCCAATAGAGAATTAACCCCCCTATGTCATTAGATGGGTAGTCAATAGGCTCACCAACAGGGAGCATACTGTCAAAGTGGGTGACTTCACCTCTAACAAAAGACCAGTCACCAATACCGTACCACAGGGATCTGGGCCCTTTACTGTTCAGAATTTAATTCTCAGATATCTAGGCAAATGTGGACGGCCTAAGGTTGACCAAGCTCACTGATGATTGTAAATTGGGAGCAATCATTGAGCCCCCCATTGATGTTAATATACTGCAGAAAAAGTTAACGCAGACAAATGACTGGTGCCAAATCCATGGGTTAAAGCAAAATGCAAAAAAATAAATTACACTGTCATTCCCTTTGGGAAAACTGATATCCCTGCTAATCACATTACAGACATCAGTGGTATGCGATCTGGGTACTCAAGTTGATAGCAATCTGAACTTTGACCACTACATATCCACAGTGGTAAGGAAATCCTTCTATGTGGCACATCTCATAAGTAAAGGCATTGCATCTAGAGCTAAAGATGTTATAACTCCATTATATTTGGCTCTCATCAGACCAGTAATTGAGTACAATGCTCCCTTTTACATGTACCTCAACAGACTCTGCAACAGCTGGAGAGACCCCAGAAGTTTTTCACCAAGAAAATATAAGGCACACAAAAAAAGTCCAATATAGAAAGGCTGAAAGCCCTGTCACTGTACTCTATCTTCTACAGGCTGCTAAGGGGTAACCTATGCCTGGCTCACAGAGCAGTCTCTAAATTGGCCCTGGTGGAAATGTTACATATTCATAAATTAAACTGTGCAAAGGTCACACGCTTCAGGGATCTTAAACTAACCTCTGACATGAACAAATCATACTGGGGAGATAGATGCATCTCCCAGTGATTGCCATTTCTCTGGAACAAGCTTCCAGTTCACGTGAAACAGAGCACCATCCCTAACCTTCTTCAAAACCAACCTAGATCAATGGATGAGTGACCGAAAATTCAGTCCTGGGATTTTGCCCATGTCCCCTATGGACAGAAGCAGTCAGTATTACTTACCACAGACTCTTAACTCTGTGAACTTCTCTCGCCTAACCACTGGTAACTAGGGCAACTTGGGATAAATATGACTAGGCTTGTAAGGGCCCTAGGGCTGTTACCCTAGTAACCTTCTATGAACCAGTGAACCTACAATGCAAAACACATATTTTTCTTTTATAGTTATTGAGATAAAAGTGTTTTATTTTAAAGAACACAATATGAAAGTTTTTATTAATTTTTTACTAACAGGGATGCAGTGGATGATGCAATCATACCTGCCAGCTGTACCAAATTACTCAGTTTTTACCAAGGTTTTTGAGCTGATGTCATCAAGTGCACAATGACATCAGCTCCGTCGGGGCTACCAGCCTGTCGGAATTGAGCCCAAGGGCTCCAGTGCACACATTTCTGGCTGGCTGGCTCATTTTGAATGCATTTCCATTTCTTCAAATGGATCTCTTTTGGCTCTATCAGCGAGCGGGGAGGCTGCACTTGCGAGAAGCAGCAGGAACCGGGTGAACAAGATTCTGGCATCTGATCTGGCTGAAGTAGGAAACATGTTTGTTATTATTTATTCTGTGAAGATAGGGGTGTGTGTGTGTGTGTGTGTGTGTGTGTGTGTGTGTGTGTGTGTGTGTGTGTGTGTGTGTGAAAATGCCCCCAGTTTAATACACCTGGTGGGTAGAGATACTCAGGCTCAAACCCTGTACTTGTGAATTAAAGCGTCATATTTTTGATCTGTTCCTCATAAAATCTGTGTTTTTTAGGACTGTGGCAAATCACTAAAGGATAGAATTCACTAAATAATGACAGGCATTTGAATTTCAGACTTCATATTCTTCAGAAACTAAATGGCAACACAAAACCTTTTATTCTAGTAATTTTCTAAGTTTATAAGATCAGTATTTTAAATGTATCCCTATCTGGGGCTGTATTCCCCCATTATTGGCTTTCTCCACATTTGTTGCGCTAAGATGTTGAGACTAGAGCAATGGTGAAGTGAGAAATGAATTCACTAAATGATAGCCATTTAAGTTTCAGTCTTCCTCTCTTTCAGGAAACTGCAGATGTGGCATAGTGGTATGTTGCTCTGATTGTAGTGCACAGGGTCCTGGATTCAAGACTTGGCAGTGAAATGTGCTGTGGTAACAACATTTTATTCTAACAACTTTCCCAAATGTTTGCCCCCCCCAAAAAAAAAAAAATTGAAAATAAGTGTGAGAAGCTGTGCAAGATGCCTATGGTTTACGGCTTACACTACTGTCTATATATATATATATATATATATATATATATATATATATATATATGTATATAGATATAGATATATATATATATATATATATATATATATATATATATGTATATAGATATATAGATATATATATATATATATATATATATAGTGTGGGTGTGGAAGTAGACTTTTAACTTTTATTATGGACAAGTTCTGAATTGGGCAGTTTTGTCATTATTGGTTCATGCATTTTGTTTCATTGTCTACTGGAAAAATGTTCAAACAATAAGTTTAAAATGTGCTCTGTCTAACAAGTGTTGTGTATTATACAAGGAATATAATTTAATAAAGTCAGGAAGGTGTATCAAAGAACACATGTATGCTTCTTGTTTTGTGTGCAAGGAGCCAATGATTTGAAAACAGCCCAAAGGTAATCTTTATCCACCACTGGTCAGATGCCGTTTCTTTGGATGTGGTGTGTGAGTTTCAATGCTGTTTCAATGGTAGAGAAGTTTTAATGCCAAGTCTATTTTCATTGTGAGACAGTATTGCTTTGTTTAGCAGATGTTGTGCATTGTGCTATAAAATGTAAAAATAAAATCCAAATAATAATTGTAGAAGTAAAGCAGTATGCACACATTAGTGTTTATGGTAAATGGGGTGAAATAGACAGGTAATGGGACACCAGCATGACTGCAGAGGGACTCTGGTGCCATATTTTGGTTGTCTGTTCTTCAGTTTGCATGTGAAAGTTGGTATCCCACAATTCCATTGGAGTGAGTGGGGTTACGTAATTATGTATACAAATTTGATGTTAATCAGCATACAGATTTGTACCTATTTTTCATGGGCCTTGTTCAGATTTTTGATGTTTCCAGGTTGAGAGGTTTGGCTGCAGTTACCTCACAATATGACATTATTGAGGTTCTCAACCTGTTTTTATAAGTAGTTTGGGCCATTTCCGCAGGAAAAGTGGAAGTGATCAGACTTAATCAGAAGGACGGGGATGACATAATCAATGGAAGATAAAACAAGTCTAGGCCAATATTTTCACGAATAGGAGGTGATTGAATCAACTGATACAATCAGACAGAAGAAGGCCTCAGAACCAGAGGGGCTACAGTCAGAATTATATAAACTGATGAGTAACAATAAGCCCCCCCCCACCTTATTATACTGCTGTATAAGCAACCTACAGAGGAAAACAGTACATTAAATAACCTGAAGGAAGTATTTGTGGTGTTTCTAAAGCCCAAATGAAGTAGATATGCTACAGAGTTGCAAGCCTATTGCATTGTAAAACTGAAGGCTTAAGTTATCAGTAGCTATGCTGGAAAGGAGGCTAAATATCTTTATCCCTAAAATTGTTGGGTGCATTTGTGTGGGCTTTGTTAAAGGGCATGACTACATCCTGCATTCAGGGAAAAGTAAAAGCAACACTAGTCCACTCAAGGTTTTGTTTTGTTAATGACATTATCTATGTGTGTGCAGTACACATGCTTAAGCTGATATAATTTAAAGAGACTGTGCTTCACTTTAGGGCTGAGTTGATTCTTGACAGCCAGATATGTAAACTGTGTAAAAACACTGGGCTCACCCGTTTTATAGCTGCCAGGAGAGGTATAAGCCAGGAGTTCTCTCTCTTTCTCCAATGCTGTTCGTAACAATGCTAGAGCCCTTCTGTCATTGGTTTCACTTCTGTTCTTCAAGGCTTCATCCCCTTAGTCATATTTCTTCAGTTACATTAACATAAACTGGACATATTGGCTGTTGCATAGCAGCATCGGCGTAGTAGCATCTACTGGGTTAAGTACCACAATGCATTTGTATCCATCTTCTGTGCCATTAATTTGAGCCATTTTTAATAAAAAGTTTGTGAACCTCTTATTAAACTACAGTTCAAATAAATTTAGTAAATTCCTTTGTTACAACACTGTATGGTGTCAGTAGGATAAGGTGTATGGTGG